>NC_047652.1:2052189-2260525 GCF_902201215.1 Prunus dulcis | reverse complement strand
TGTCATTTTGAAAATTCATAGAGGACTATCGAAGTACACTGGATATATAACATCCAAGACTTTTATAATCACATATATGAACCTGCAAAACACATAAGGCATCCAACTAGATTGAAAATGAGAACCCTTTTGTTTTACTGTAAGTGTAATAAAACAAAACAGTTCTTTGCTCACCCTTTAAGACTACCAAGGTCTCCTTTAATGACTCATTCATAGATTCAAACTGCAAAACATAATGCTAGCATGATCACAGTTTGGCCTTTATTCTATTTGTCATCCAGAAGCAGTAAATGCAAAACATTATATAAAAACAATTCAAATAAGTCTACTTTAAACAGAATCTGACTAGATAGAACTAGTTAACAAAATCAAAATAAAACATGACTGCAAGAACTCTAGCTCCCACTGACTCCCACTGACTTTAGGTATCAAAACTGAATTGCAATCCCATGCTTGCCACATGTCTGTGAAAAACATGATTAGGCAGCCCTTTATTCAAGGGGTCTGCAATCATAAAATCTGTGCCAATGTGACTTAGAGCAGTCTCTCCATCTCTGATCTTTTCCTTCGCAGATAAGAACTTTAAATGCAAATGCCTCATTCCACTTGATCTCTTATTTCCTTGTGCAAAATACACTGCTGCAGTATTGTCATTCCATAACTGAATCGGTCTCTGTATTGAATCCACAATTTTCAGCATTGACATGAAATTTTTAAGCCACACTGCCATTGAAGTGGCTTCATAAACTGCCAAGAACTCTGCTTGCATGGTGGAGGTTGAAACATACTGCTGTTTCATGCTCTTCCATGCCATTGCAGCACCTGCAAATAGAAAAACAACTCCTGATGTGCATTTCTTAGTATCCTGACATCCTGCAAAGTCTGCATCTGCATATCCTTCCAGCTGCAAATTTTCAACCTTTCTATAGACCAATTTGTACTCTTTAGTTCTTTGCACATACCTTAATACTTTCTTTCCTGCAATCCAATGTGCTTGACCTGGATTAGACTGAAATCTGCCAAGAACACTTATGTAGAATGCTAAGTCTGGCCTAGTGCAGACTTGTGCATACATCAGGCTTCCTACCAATGATGCATAGGGTTTGTCCTTCATCTCCTGTCTCTCTTGCTCAGTTTTAGGAGATTGTTCACTGCTCAATTTATCCCCTTTTGAGAAAGGAACATCGCATCCTGTACAATTTCCCATGTTAAACCTTTTAAGCACTTTCTCAATATATGCCTTTTGGCATAAACCAATCATTTTCCTTTCTCTGTCCCTACTGATTTCAATTCCCAGAACGTAGTTTGCCTATCCCAGATCACTCATATCAAAATGATTGGATAGCATCCCTTTAGTGTCATGCAACATAGACAGATTGCTACTTGCTAGAAGGATGTCATCCACGTATAGCAGCATAAAAATAAAATTCTTTCCATTGAATTTCATATAGATGCATTCATCTAATGGATTATCAATGAAGCCTTGGGACTTAACAACTTCATCAAATTTGAGATACCATTGTCTTGATGCCTGTTTTAGACCATATATTGATTTCTGCAGCTTGCACACTAAACTTTCTTCCCCTTTTGAGGCAAAACCATCTGGCTGCTTCATATATATTTCTTCAATTAGATCTCCATTTAGGAAGGCTGTCTTAACGTCCATTTGATGAAGATGCAGATCAAAATGAGCAACTAAAGCCATTATAACTCTAAATGAATCTTTAGTCGACACTGGAGAGAAAGTCTCATTGTAATCAACTCCTTCTTCTTGTGTGTAACCTTTTGCCACTAGTCTGGCTTTATACCTGTCTATTTGTCCTTGTGCATTTCTTTTAGTTTTATAGACCCACTTGCATCCTATAGGTTTGCATCCTGGTGGTAAAACTACTAGTTTCCATACCCCATTTTTGCTCATTGATTCTAGTTCAGATTCTATGGCTGCAGACCATTGTGTGCACTTGCTTCTTTCCATGGCTTGCTTGAAAGTTGCAGGGTCTTCATCAGTATTGATGTCATGTTCAGATTCTTGTAGATAAACAAAATAGTCATTGGACAAGGCCGGCCTCTTAGGCCTTTGTGACCTCCTGAGTTGTGGATTTGGAACCTGTACTGGTTGATCTGTCTGAACATCTTCTGCTGCAGTTTGTTGGTATTCTGTCACTTGTCCTTCTTCATTATTTCTTTCTTCATCCATTGGTGAGTCTTGGTTTTCTCCCAAGACATCAAGAGGTAAAATGGTAACATTTCTCATTTGATTCTCATCTGCAGTTTCCTTGTTTTCCAAAACCTCATCAAAATCAAAATCTATATCATCTAATCCTCCCTCTTCTTCTTCAATGAAGATTGCTCTTTGTGTTTCCACAAATCTTGTGTTATGCTTGGGACAATAAAACCTGTAACCTTTTGTCCTATCTGGATATCCTATGAAGAAACAACTCACAGTTTTGGAATCAAGTTTCTTCTGCATTGGATTGTATAATTTTTCCTCTGCCTTGCATCCCTAGGTTTTTAGATGAGCCAAACTAGGCTTTCTTTTGCTCCAGATTTCGTAGGGTATCTTGTTTGTAGCTTTGGTAGGTACTCTATTGACAAGATAATTTGCAGTTTTTAAAGCTTCTCCCCATAGAAAAGTAGGAAGCTTTGCACAACACATCATGCTTCTCACCATCTCTATTAAGGTTCTATTTCTCCTTTCTGAAACACCATTCTGTTGTGGTGTCCCAGGATTTGTATACTGTGCAATAATGCCCTCTTGCTGCAAAAAGTTTGCAAAAGGTCCTGGATTTCTTCCCCTTTCAGTGAACTTGCCATAGAACTCTCCTCCCCTATCTGATCTTACAACCTTTATCTTAGAATCCAGCTGGTTTTCTACTTCTGCTTTGTAGATTTTAAACATTTCCAGTGCTTTGGACTTTTCTGTTATCAGATACACATATCCATATCTTGAAAAATCATCTGTTAAGGTAATAAAATACCTGAAACCATCATGTGTATCAGCTGGGAAAGGTCCGCAAATATCTGTGTGTATTATCTCAAGTAGTTTTTCACTCCTTATCGCCCCTTTCTTTCTGAGATTTGTCAATTTTCCTTTTGCACATTCAATGCATGTTTTATCTTGTTCATGGTGGTTAAGTGGTGGAAGAATTGATTCTTTGCTTAAGAGATTCATTCTTTCTTTCGAGACATGTCCAAGTCTCTTATGCCATAGTGTGAAGGGTTCAGTATTACAAGGTCTTTTTGAACTTAACACATTTATCATCTCTGTACTTTGATTTGGCAATTTGCAGTTCAAACGAAACATCCCATCAATCAACAATCCATTACCAATAAAACTTTTATTTCTGAAAATGGAGAAACCAGACTCATCAAACTCAAACTGTAAGTTTGATTTTACAAGCTTGCTAACTGATAATAAGTTCCTTGTCATAGAAGGTACATAAACGACATCAACTAATTCCAAAACAAAACCTGACTCCAACTCAAGGCTAGCTAAACCAACAAAATCTACTCTAACTCTTTCTCCATTTCCCACGAACACCTTCAAGTCATCCTTGTTTGGCACCCTCTTTGTTTTGAATCCCTGCAGAGAGTTAGTTACATGAACTGTTGCACCACTATCTATCCACCATGAATTAGATAAAACTTCAACTGTATTAGATTCATAAATCACAGAGACATTTTCATGCTTACCTTTTCCCTTTTGCTTGTCCAACCAGCGTTTGTATCTTCTGCAGTCTCTCTTCAAATGCCCAAACTTCTTGCAGAAGAAACACTTCAAGCCTACTGGACCTATGCCCTTTGCAGTCTCATCTTTCCTTTGCTGCTTATCTGCATTCTTGTTTTTGGACCATTCCTTTGGTTTGAATTTTGTATCCTGCACCCAACACACTTGTTCTTTGCCTTTGTCTTTTCTAATACTTTGTTCTTCCTGCACACATATACCTATCAAATCAGCAACTGACCATATCTCCTTCTAGGCAATATAAGTGGTTTTCAACTGTCTGAATATGCTAGGTAGGGAGTTAATGGCGAAGTGCACCATCATGGTCTCATCTACATTGACTTTCAGGGCTTTCAGCTTGTTTCCTATCTCAACCATGTTTAGAATGTGAGTCCTTATGCAGCCTTCTCCATTGTATTTCATGTCTGTCAGCTGGCTCATGAGTGTGCCTATTTCAGCTTTCTTAGATCCTTGGAAGTTTTCTGCAATAGCTTCCATGAACTGCTTAGCATTCTCAGTTTCGATAATACTTCCTCTGACTTCTTCTGAAATAGACCTCCTCATGATCAGAATTGCCATTTTGTTAGCTTTAATCCACTTTGTATATTTTGCCTTAGTCTCAGCAGATGCATCATTAGCAGGTACTGATAGAGCTTCATCAATAAAAACCATCTCATAATCCAGAAGTCCAAGAGCAATTTCCACATCTTCTCTCCATTTCTTATAATTTGAGCCAGTGAGAGTTCGAATCGAGTTATGATTGACTATACATGTTTTAAAACAAGATAAGCACTTTATATAAACAACTTTCCCCAGGACTTTAATCAAACACACTTAACCACATCTTTGGACAGTAAATTAAGCATGCTTTTTTTGACACTGGAAAACGAATAGATATGAACTTCCTGAGAAAAAGATCTTCCACATCTTTAGACAGAAGAAAATCTTTCACTAATCCATTGTCATACCCCGGACCGGCTCCGCCGTAGCAAGATATTGTCCGCTTTGGGCCTGGTTACATTCTCACCAGCCCGCACGGTTTTGTTTCTGGGAGCTCACGAAGCAACTTCCCAGGGTGGTCACCCATCTTGGGATTGCTCCAGCCTCCAACTCGCTTAACTTCGGAGTTCCTACGAACCCGAAGCCAGTGAGCTCCCAAAAGGCCTCATCTAAGTTCAGAGTGGCGCAGCGGACTGGCCCAACTCCACCTAGCATGATATTGTCCGCTCTGGCACCCACGACTGGGCCCTCACGGGTTTGTTCCTGGGAGCTCACGGAGCAACTTCCCAGGATGGTGACCCCCTGGGAAGTTGCTCCGTGAGCTCCCATAAACAAATCCTTGCGGGCTGGTGAGAATGTAGCCAGCCCAAAGTGGACAATATCTTGCTACGGCGGAGCCGGTCCGGGGTGTGACAATTTGGTATCAGAGCCACTCTGCCGTGTGGTGCGAGTGTGCCGACGAGGACGTCGGATCCCTTAAGGGGGATGGATTGTAAGATCCCACATCGACCAAACGGAGAGGGGGTGATGTGCCTTATATGGCACACCTCGCATCCTGGGGTAAGCCCGGCCCAAAGCGGACAATATCGTGCTAGAGTGGGGCCCACCACCTTAGACGAGGCCTTTTGGGAGCTCACTGGCTTCGGAGTACTGGGAACTCCGAAGTTAAGCGAGTGGGAGGCTGGAGCAATCCCAGGATGGGTGACCACCCTGGGAAGTTGTTCCGTGAGCTCCCAAGAACAAAACCGTGCGGGCTGGTGAGAATGTAGCCAGGCCCAAAGCGGACAATATCGTGCTACAAAGAGGAAATCATCAAGAGAAGACCAAACACAAATTGGTTCATATCTTTGCTTCAAGGGTAATTAGATCTTATCATTTCTCTTAAACTTTCCATTTATGAAAAACATGTCAATATTCATGGCTTAAGATACTTGGAAGAAGTTTTGTTTTTAAATTTAAACAACCACCATAGACTTCCGCCGCGATTAATTTAATTTATATTCAAATGAACTTCTTTAAAATGTTTTAAATCCTACACTTTGGTCCTCCTTTTACTCTCTCTCTCTCTCTCTCTAGGTAAGAAGTCATTCTCTTGAAAATGAGTTTTTCAAATGGCATTTGAAAATCTGCTTTCATGAGTTTTGAAATATGCATCTAATATATTCACACACTTCTTCTTTCCCAAAAAGATTTGAGAGCTTGCTCATATAGCTTTTGCACCACATTTTTTTAAGAAGTCATGTCTTTTGAAAACGAGTTTTTAAATCTGCATTTGAAAATTACTTTATTATTTTTTAAATCTGCATCTACAAAACAACATATACATCATCTAGATCTTGGTCAGATTCTAAATTGATTTCTTCAAGAGTATGATTCTTGAAAAAATTGATCTTGTTATTTGGAATCCAAGTTTCTTGTTCCTATTAGGATTTGAGTTGTGTAAGCCGGTGTCATGGGATGAACGAGCTGAAGAGGAAGCTTTCATTGTCATGAAGGACTTGCTGCAACCTTTACTAAGTTAGAAAGGAAGGTTGAACAGAGGAGGTATATCTTGTTTCCTAAATAGACCTAAGATTTTTCCCAAGTTTTTCCCAATGGTGGGTTTCTTGATGAATAATTTTATGGGTTTGATTTTCTTGATAACTTGACTAGTCATATCCTGCTGAGCATTTCCTTATTGCTGCCATGAATGTTCACACAACTTTCACTTTAGTTGTTGCTAGCACAGGGGATGCCTAGATTAAAGAGTCCTTATGAGTGTCTAGGTTGTCACGTAGTCATCTTTCAGGTTCGCAAGGGCTTGAGAATTGATTGATGAATGGATGTGTATTATGCTATGTGTTCTTAGGTTTATGACTAGTTATATTGCTACTAGGAACATTTGATTATTGTTGTCTTAGATCTGTCCATTGGGGTTTTCAATATACCCCCTTCACCTAAGTACAAAGTTAAGTTAGTTTCTTGACATGGCACGTCACATCCCGAGATCGGCTCCGCCGAAGCACGATATTGTCCGCTTTGGGCCCCCCTCTCTGCCCTCACGGTTTTGTTTCTGAGAGCTCAGGAGCAACTTCCCAGTGGGTCACCCATCCTGAGATTGCTCTAGCCCCCAAATCGCTTAACTTCGAAATTCTCATGACTCCGAAGCCAGTGAGCTCCCAAAAGGCCTCGTGCTAGATGAAGGCAGGCATGTACATATAAGGCACATTACCCCCTCTCCGTTAGTCGATGTGGGATGTTACCGCACATATGTGGAGCCTACATATCCAATAAAACAATACCACATGGATTTAAATGGAAAACAAATATTTTTAACATGATTTAAAATTTAAAAATCATAGAAAAAGAAGAAAATGTATTTATTTTAAAATTTAAATTCCATTTATATATTTATAATTAAAAAAACCACAACTCTCTATCTCTCTCTCTCTCTCTCTCTATATATGCTTCCTCTATCTCAACTCTTCAAAGGCTCGATCAGATTTAATTTCCACAAAAATGCTATAAAGAGAGTTCTAAAGATATTCATTGTGAAACAACTTTAGCATGTTATAAAAGAATAATATATCACAAATATGCTTATTTGTTGTAAATGTGGATGGGCCACAGGGTGAGAGTGAAAAGCAAAAAATTATGGAGAAGTGAAGATTTTGTGATGAACTTATACACTAGGTACAACAACGTAAGGAAAAATGAGTCGGTGCATTTCGTCTACGCAATGTATTTGAGAAGCATCAGATTCCCTTTTCTCCATTCTTCTCGGCCCATGGCCTTCACACCATGTATTTTAGTTTTGGTAGTTTTAAGGGTTAATAAATTCTTTAAAATGGTTAATTTATCAACCAATTAAATGATTTGTTCATCATGTGGGTGATTTTGGCATTCATGGGGTTTGGGTAACTTTGTTTGATGAATTGATAGGAAAAATTTCCACAATACTAGAATTGTTTCATTTTTCGGGAACAGTTTATCAAACACAATTAATAATAATATCCAAAAAAATTTCACACCCGTAAATATGTAACCCACTGTATTATATTGCCCACGTCACATGCAAAAAAATTTGTTATGAATTTACAATACTAAACACTCATATGTAACCATACACGCACAGGTTTGGTAGAACAATGAGCAAACATTCTCACTACATATGGGGGCAAAATTGGTCTAAGACCCTAAATAAATAAACAAAATTCTCATACGTACCCTAAATATACATACTTAATATTGAGTTTCAAATAGTGCTTTCAGATTGTAAGACGTAGTGGAATTGGAAGTTCCACTCCAGAATTGCTTGGCAAACTGCTGAAAGACCCTTTCAGTTGGATGACCAGAGTCAAAGAAGACATATTCACTAGCATTATGACACAGGTGATACTCTTTCACCTCTCTCTTCCCTCCACAGCTATAAATGCCTCCATATGGACCACTTCCACAGCATGCTACTTTCCCTTCCTCAAAACCTTTGTCGATCACAAAACAAAAATTCAACATTAATTCCTTATTTCTATATTAAATGTCATCAAATTCACGGTTTGACAATATAAATTTAATTCATACGAAGATTTTTCCAAGATATATACGTACCATATTTAGAGGGGTGATTTATTCTTTCTATTAAAAACTCGTAAATTTGGGAAAGTGAGTATCTGAATCCCTTGAGCTCACTCTCTAGCTTCTGCAGGAGTTTGGAAATTGCTTTGTTGTGTAGTTTTACGTATGGTGTAATTTCTTCAAAGCAGGCACCACTTTCTCCCTGTACAATTGCTCTTGAATATGGTAAACAGCCAAGAGGATCAAGGCCAAGAAACCCAAAATTCCTTCCTCCTTCCATATATATTTCCTAATTCGTCAAAATGAATATTTCGTTTGTTAATACTATATCCATCATGCATGCACAACAATATTATGTAATTAATACATTTTTTTTTTTTAAAGTATGTACTAGCTAGGAATTTACTTTGATTACTGCACTGATGTTGGCTATCACCAGGCCTACAAATTCCTCATGAGAGTAGGATCGAAGCACGCTGGAGTTTGTCTCGAATGGGAAAATATAATCGTTGCCTCCGACGCTAAACAAGTAAACGGCTCTTGAGAGCAGAGCCTTGGCTTCTTCATCCCCTAGTTTCTGCCTCAGCAACCTCTTGACCCTTTGGAAATATGAGAGTTGAGAATGAAGGTCTATCACCTGAAAGAGGGTTAAGGTTTGAGAAAACTAAGTAACCATTTTCATAAGGGTCATAGTTTTCAGAAGGAAAAAAAAAAGTTCTAATTAATGTTTGAGCCTTCTATTCAATGTGTGGTTGGGTAGTTTACAAGTACATGTCTATTCTAAATATAAACTCATGCCAAGACTAGGCAAGTCTTGTGGAAGCATTGACTTGCTAGATGTACCACATGTTTTCTACTAGATTGGTTGGTGTACCACATCTCTATAAAAGGTGCATTGAACCCAATCATATGATAAATGTGGTGTAAGAAATGGGTGACCTATATATGCATTATGACTTTTCTTGTACAGTGTATCGGTAATTTCCATTATAGAAAAACTAATTGACGAAGGAAATGTATGCACTAAACTAACTCTTGATTTAGTGGTATTTCGATTCCTAATCAAAGTTTCGAATCCCTCCTTCCCCAGTGATTAAATAAAAATAAACAAAAAATTCATGCAAAATGATTTCACACATACCAAACCTTGGCTAGTTTCAACCAGAGCACCAGCTCCTGCAGATGCAAAGTTTGCTCCATACATAAATTGATGACTACCGGGTTGTAGATACGGTGGAATAAACGGCAACTCTGCATACTCAGCTGCAACAGCAAAATACTTAACTTTCAATTACCTGGTAACATTTCGGATTCTTTACTATAAGACACCATTTCTATGAGTTCGTGTAAAGTATGTATATCTCTTACCAATAAAATCTGAAATTAGACGACCGTCCGAAAATCGACCGGTCGGGTACTTGAAGAAAGTTTCACCATATGGCCAATAATTTGCCCGCAGAGTAGTGTTGATATAGTTGTTATTCCCAGCATCAAAGTATGAATCACCAAAGAAGAAAAGGGGTACATGTTTGTCAAACCCAAGATGGCCTTGGCTTTGGGTTGCCATGAGAAGAAGGCTAATGCTTGTACAAAATGCGAAGACAGAGACTTGGAAGCTTATATTTGCCATACTTTTTTACTTTTTTTCTTCTTTTTTATTTTTTTGCTTTGTTCTGAATTGCTAGATTCGATCTTCAACTTATCTTGAATTGCTATTTATAAGGACATTTGGAGGCTCCATGCGTATAAAAATCAATGACCTTTTCCTTTTTTTGTGTATAAAAATCAAGTACATACCTAGTCTCTTTAAAAAGTCCAAATCAAAACAATCCAGAAGGAAGATACGTAAGCAAACAAATATTTTACTCTATCGCATTTAAATTTGTTTCTCCACCACCTTCTTCTCAGACTTTAAAATATTATTGTTTTCAGTTTTATATGTTTGATATGGCCTTTTTTTTATTTATAGAAATTACCATTCTTTGAAGTTCGTCAACAAGACCTACTAGAATAACAGTTTAAGTAGAAATGGCCGGAAATGCGAGGCAATCGTGGCATGTAGAGGACCGTTACTTAGAGCATCTTCAAGGAAACTGTCAAATGTAAACTGTTAAATTTGAATTTAATGATTTTTGTGGCACTTTGGAAAAATTTAACTCCATCCGAAATACTAAATATCATATTATTTTATTATATTTTTAAAAACAAATTGGGCATATATGATGCATAAAATGTTTAAAAGAGAGTAAATGATAGTGGGGTTCATTACTAAAAAATATTAAAATAACATTTGACATGAAGCTTTTTGATATGTTATTTTTGACATATCTCTTTCAGCCTTCAAATCCATGTAGGATTTGACTACACAGTTGGAGCAACTTTAACATTTAATTTTTACTATTTCATGTCCATGTGGCAATTTGACATATCGGTTGGAGATGCTCTTACATTAGTGTAGTCAATCGAGTACTTCAAATCTTAAATCGAATATAGTTTTTATTCCCTATTCCAATCAAATACCGAATACAAAAATCAAGCTATGTCTTAAGGGATTAGGTGAGTGTCTCTACACATGCAGGCTCGATCATCGAATTTTTAAAGTTGTATTTAAGTAATCTTTAAACAGACACATTCAGCTGTTGTTGACGGGTTAGAAAAGAAAAAGTGCAAATTAAATCTTTCCAACTGTTTCTTCTTCTTTCTAACATTTTCAATTGATGGACATTACAAATTTAAATTTATACAAAAAAGGCAATAGACTCAAATTATAAGTACTTAGCAACTTGTTCATATCTTAAAAATGAGTAATCAATCAAAGACGAGAAATCCTCGAACATCACTGAGGACGGCTTCATCTATTTTTTTATACACACACAACTACTCCTTGAAAACTAATAAAGTTTTTTTCTTTTTGTATAAAAAAGTTTAAAACTATTGTGACATATTTAATAATTTTGATAATTTTGGGTGTTTATCTCGACAGTTTTACTTGAAAAATATAATTAAATATAATTTATAATTTCGTAACAAGACATTTACACTTTTAATCATAGTTCTTCCAGAAGCAAAGACTTATTTTGGCTGCGGTGGTCAACCAAAGTAGCAAAAGATACATGTCTAAACTTCAATTGCAGCTAAGCTGCTCCATCTAATTTTAATTTTAATTTACCAAAGATTGAAATGTTCAAAGTCACATGTTATAATTCTGGTGGAATACCACTTCAAAAAAGACTAATAATTTAATATTTAATATGTCACGATTTGTGATTTGATGCAATGATTTAATTAGAAGCCTTGGAGGAAGAGATCCTTGAGACTGTATAGACCCGTGGCATTGGAGTCCCATGGCCGACCACTCCACATTTGACTGGCCAATTGCTTGTAGACCTTTTCAGTGAGATGGAGAGAATCCCAGAACACATGTTCATTTGGATTCTCACACAATTCAAACTCCTTCACTATTCTTTTTCCTCCACAGCTGAACACCCCTCTATACTGCCCTGTACCACAGCATGCTGTTTTTCCTTCCTTGAAACCTTCCACCACAAACAATTACAACATTCAACATTAATTTGCAGCACAAATTGATGAGCAAATAAGTTTGCACAAACAGAAGCGTTTTGTTGAAAACGCATAAGTACTTCCTACACAAATCATTCCCAAACGAGTCCGTACGCTGATTAAAAGAACAAGAACATGAGCTTCTAAATGCACCCAACAATTTGATCAGTACACTGATCCAGAAAATTTGCTCAACTTTACTTTATTGAAAAAGAAAAGTGAAAACAAAAGGAGACCAGCAATATTTTTTGAAAATTGTTAAGTATAGTCTCCCACATGCACGTTGGTGACTCTAAATCATTGATGCATTGTAAATTCCACTTACATTAACGGCAGAGAGTAACCCGGTCGAACGTTGAGGACTATCCCAAGCACTATTTTGTCATTGGTACGCTCAAGGTCAAAAAAGAATTTGGTCCACCACCAAATTATTGGACCTGTTGGTCCACCAGACACCTAACACTAGTACAAGGGATTGTCTTATCGGCCTGGCCCACTTCCCTCACTGGCAAGAATAAGCATGGTCCAGGCCCTATTTTCAACAATGTACTGAAAACTCTGGTGATTATGATTAGACAGAAGACTTAGGACCCATATGTTTATCCAATCAATGGATTGATAAGACAATTTTTATGATGATTGGCGTGGATTGAGTACGTACCATATTCCGAGGGATGTCTGGTTCTCTGCCTAAGATTCCCGCTCAGGTCGTAGAGTGAATATTTGAAACCCTCCAACTGGTTTCCTAGTTGAATCACAAGTTTGGAGAGAGCGTCGTTGTGTAACTTGGCAAGTGATGAAACTTCTTCTAAGCAGCTACCATTGTTTTCTGGCTTGATTATTCTCATGCCCGGAAGACAACCCAAGGGCGGCAAGTTGATGAACCCAAATTTCCTACCCCCACCAGCATAAATTTCCTGCGAATTTCACACCCAATCATAATATATAAGAGTCAAACATGTGCACTCTATATATGTTATGTTATCGCATACCAATCAGCATCACTGATTAAATAGCATCATGTGGAAATATGCCGTTTCGACCAACAACATAACATATCAGATTATTTGAAAACAAAACATTTCTTGAAAAATAAACTAATAATTAATTCATACTTGGATAACGCTTGTCAAGTTGCCAATGACCATTCCAATATATTGTGATTTAGAGTAGGACTTCAATATGGGGGAATTGGTTAGGAAAGGGCTGATGTAATCGTTGGTTCCAATGCTAAACAAGTAGATGGCTCTTGAAAGTGTCACTTTGGCTTCAACATCGCCTAACTTGTGTCTGAACCACTTCTCTACCTTCTTATAATACTTCAGTTGTGTTTTAAGATCAATGACCTGAAATAGGAGAATATGGAAGTTCCATAACTATTTTGCTACACTTTCTGAGTCTAAAGTAGATACAACAATACTTAAAACTTTTTATTTTCTCGACTCTCATATATGAAAGGGCTTATTTTAAACGTTTTGTACTTTGAGAATTTCTTAGATGCAACGGTTGTAATATGACTTCACGTAACTAATAATAAGATGACGAGTAATTATTGTTACGGGGCCTTTACATTATTTAAATTCAAAACTCTTTTGAGATCACACCGATGTAAATTATACGAGTATGGAATCCATTAGCAATGATTACGTGATATTTCGTTATTAGTTTCTTGTATCATATCAGTATGATGAGGTGATACAACCGTTGCATGTACCTACGACTTTCTCGATTTTCTTACTTCTTATCAAGTTAATACAAAAGCTAACAATTAAGACAAAAGAAAGGGGAAACATCATGAAATGTCAACTTCATACCAAATAGCATGGCAGTATCATTCTCTCTCAAATGTAAAACTTACATACCGACCCTTGAAACGTCTCAACCAGAGCACCAGCCCCAGAAGATGCAAAATTCACCCCATCATAATATTGGTGAAAGCCCGGTTGAAGAAAGGGAGGAACAAATGGCAGGTGAGCATACTCAGCTGCAAATTATATAAAATAATATACAAAATATTAGATAAGATCATGATTAATTAACTATAAGCAGACAAAACAAAAATCTCTGTTAGATTAGCTAACCAAAAGTGGACTTGTACAACCAAGGACCACATTATAAAAGATTTGCAAATCTCACCAATAAAGTCTGACATCAAACGTCCGTCGGAGAATCTTCCAGTTGGAAACTTGAAGTAGGTTTCTCCATAAGGCCAGAAGTTGGCCTGGTCAAGAGTTGTGGTGTTGATGTAATTGTTGTTGCCAGAGTCTAAGTAAGAGTCTCCAAATATGAAGAAGGCAGCTTGCTGCTTTGAGTGCCAAGATTTGCTTCCGCCGCAAGTCGAGATTGCTAAAGCTACCTGAAGAAGGAAAAAGAGAGAGACAGAGCTTGGCTTTGCCATGGCTGCAGACTTGTTGATCACCACATATATTTTACATCAATGTCGAGCAAATATATCTGAGCCACAAAATATATACAGAAAACTTTGTTTTTTAATCTCTCTGAAATTTGGATGAGTAATATAAAATCATCTTTCCTAAATGCAAAAGTTTGGGCTAGTCTACTCCACTCAATATGAGTTTTAAAGGGTTTTATTTGATCATCATATATGTGAAATTATACATCCGGCTGATGAATAAGAAAAGACTTCTTCTCCAACTACATGAATTGCAAAAGTCAAAGGAATTTGAGAATTTGAAAATATCCATTTTGTGAAAAAAAAAAATTATTAAAAGAAAAATATCGCTCAAACTAGTACTTGGCGTTGAACTTTGAACGAGATATTTTTTTCTTTTTTCTAATAGCCAAAGAAATATTATTGCAGAGGCACTGCAAAGTATTCAGCTAGCAGCCAACACGGGTTGGCTCAATCCCTGAATTGTGACACTCCATCAGTATTTGAGTCCAGTTGCCAGCAATAGTGTGTTTGGTGGGTAATCTGTAAAATTCTTATGTAAATCCATATATATGGCTGCAGGGCATACGGGCCCTTGCGTAGGTCCTTCCTGCTAAAGGTCTGGGGTTTGCCCTGATCCTGGGTGTGGGGGTAATCTCTCCTTCCCCTAAAAAAAAAGTTTTCAGCTAGCAATTTGCAAATAAAAATACGACATCAAGAAGAAAAAAAAAAAAATAGTGTGTCGGCGGATTGGTGGGTGTGAACGTGTTGAGTTGTACTGATGTCCCCTACTAATTCGAGAAGTCAATTGCTCTTCGAGGCGATATTAGAAACAATCAAACTTTGATTCTAAGGATTGCAAACATGACTGACGCATTGTTAGATTCCAACAAGGCCCAAAATTTTCAGTCTCGGTTATCAATGTATATATCAAGCTTACAAACTCATTCACGTGTAAAAATGGAAAGCCTTACACATTCACAGAGAGAGAGAGACAAACAAATACACGCAGCCAAACCAATCAAAAATACTATGATGCATGTTAGACAACGACTATACCTAAAAAGGTATTTTTTAAAAATAACAATGTATATCAAATTTACACCCATAAACGCATATACATGATTTTTATGGTGTCAGAAAAGATAGCACTATAATTTCCACAATTTTTTCGCAAATGGGACGTGACCCCTATTACCTTTTTGAGATGTGTAAAGAGCGTCTTGCATGTCATCATTAATGTTTGAATAAATGAACACCAGGTCCATGGAGTACTTAAAAGCCTAATTTTTCTTCCTTACACATCATGTGAAACGGGGAAAGAAATCAAAAGTGCGCAGTACATACATCATTTGACTAATGTAATTATTATTATAAATTTCCCCTTTGCAATAAACAACTGTGTGATTGAGAACGGAAGTGGCTCAAATCAGGTTGTTTGTGAGACCCAAGTCTTTGATTTTCTTTATTTTATTGATATATATAAGCGATAGTCTAATTTACTATAAGGAAAATAGGTTTTTTCACACACATGATACCAAGGTACCATAAGGATATAAGAGGCCGAGGGTACATGCGGGCCAAGGCTCTCCAATTTGTGTAAACGTCTATATATACATACGCATGTTACTTTTAAAAAGTTAGGCCCAAGTAATTTTTTATGCATTTTATAAAGTTTTTATGTGAATTAAATATTGTTATTTTCTGTTTATGTTACAATTATAACTTTTTTTTTTGCCGAAGTTACAATTATGATTTTGAGTTCATATAATTTCTTTTAACTTACTCAAAAAATAAATCACATAAATATACATAAAAAGTAAAAGGTCACATTTTGATGGTTTGTCTAAGACGACAAAACAATAGGACTCCCTATATATGTATTTTAATGAATCATGCACATGTACATTTGACTTTGATTTAAAAGAATCGTTACAAGTTTCAAAAAAAGAAAAAATAAAGAATCGTAACAAATAAAGAATACATATTCTACATATATATATATATATATATATATAGAATTCCCACATGGCCCAAACCTCAAACCAGTTGCTTAAAAAGTCTGTTTAATTTAAAATTGTACACTTTGATCTCGATTTCCCATCTGTTCTGTTCTAAAGAGCTAAGCTAGCTAGCTATCAACTATCATTTTGTTGTTTATGTAAAGATGTACCCTATCATAGCATCTAATTACAAATGTGGATTAACATGGATGGAGGACTGCCTAATTATCCTTGCGTGTTGGCAAAGGCAAATAGCTAGCCTAAGGATTGAGACTTAATTATCTTTGGGTTTTAGTGATTGATGTGAAAGATGCATGATTAATAGTTGAATACTTGTGTGGCCCAAATAAAAAGTTTAATACGTTAAAGCGGGAAAATATTCTCTTATTAGAGTGTATAGCAAAATAAGATGTTTATATTGTTAGATTATGAATTTGAACCATTTATTAAATGAGTTTTCGCCAGGTAATTTATGCTAATAGTTGGGAAAGATAAAAGAGTATTAATATGTCAACATAAATTTGGGAAATAAGCATTACATATTAAGTATTCAAACTCAGAAAAATTAAGTGGGCATAAATGTTCCCAAAGAGACAACAACAAAGGTAAATTTGGTAAGTGAGTTTTGCTCACTCAATAAAAAGCCAACCACAAAGAAACGAATATTACCTAATTGGTAAACAAACCCATCAAACAGCATTAATCTGGGACATGATTGGTGTGAAGAATAGTTGATTAGGTGTTGTCTAGATTTGAGATGAACCAAATCATCCAAAGTACATAGAATGGGGTCATATTGTGCCTTCCCATGAACATGTGAAAATGCTTACCAAACCCGCATAAGCAAAAGACATCAAATTACATACACACTAAACCAATGAACGTCAAGCTCAGATAGGACATCTGTTACAGCTTAATTACTTGGTTCTTGATTTCTTGCTCATTGAAATATCCCAGCAATTTTTTCAAGGAAAGAGATTGAATCCATTACGTTTTGGGTTTAATTTCAAAACTTTATTAAGTATATTTTGCTGACAATTGAAGTATATTTTTCCACCTCTCATATGTACAAAGCCAATGCGCAATTGATGAAGATGGTGTTGGGGTTGGTAGGAAAAGATGCCTGAAAAGAAGCTAGCTAGTTGTTAGAGTAGAATCATAATGGTGACGCAAAAATCATATACCATTGCCATAATTAAGGGATAGAAACCATGTGATCAAGAGTCGTGAAACATACAGTGTGATGTTTAACTCCAATGTTGTGAACTTCATTTTTCATCGTAAGCTCTTTATAATCAATATTTATGTCACACTCCAGTGCAACCTACAAAAAAAAAAAAACACAGGGTGAAAAGAAGAAAAAAGGTTGAGATCTCCACTCAGAATCAGAGTTCGAATCCCCTCTCTCATTGCGCTGGACGCACAAAAAATAATCACCCAACCACGCTTGGAATATAAGGGAATCAAATCAAGAAAAGAGTGTTTTCTTTCTTGATGAGACTTTCAATCCAATTCTGGTGAATGGGATTTATTCAACAACAAATATGGTTCATTTTGAGTTAGAGAAAGGCTTGAAATACTGGACACACGCTTAAACGCTTTAATTTTGACCAAATTATGAGATGATACAAACCTTAATCTTCAACAAAATTATATGAAACACCCAGAGGTGAGCTCCAACATCGCCTACAATTTTCATTTGAAACATGTTTTTCCTTGAATCGTCTTGCAATGAAGCCTCAGCCACAATCTGGCTGACATTCAAACATGGAAACAGAACCCTTATTTCGACACTCACGTTGCTGCTGTGAGCAGGCTGAAGAAAGCCGGGAATCTGAATTGTTCCTATAGGCAGTCCTCCATCCAAAACTTCAAGATGTGAAGGGCTATACCGGATGCCAACCTTGTTAGGATTTTGAGCATTCAGGGTCAATGTGATTGCTGATGAAAGAAACAGCGTTGAATCCGAATAGGCTTCGAGCGTATACAAATCCAAGCTTACAGTTTCAAGGGAAAAAACTGGCCTTTGGGGCTTCACGATGAAGATTACGATCAATGCAGCTACACCAAGAAAAACTATTGCTAGGGTAACAAACAAGAGGAGAAAGAAACTGCATCTTTTGAAAGAAAACGCATGGCAGAGTTTTTGGCAACATAAGTAACTTGAGTTGTGCAATGAAACATCCATGGCGGATCATCATGATGTGGGTTTATGCTAATTGACTATACTATTATGTGATTTATTGATTGTTATATGCAAATACTTGTACAGGAAGGAGGAATTTGATGTCTTTCTTTCGACTGTAGTTTGTGTTATTCCGTTCTAAAGTGATACCAGGACCTTCACACAGGAAACTTGTAAAGCAAGGAAGCACTTTCTCAAACTTGCTTTTCAAGGGGAATTTTATGCTCTCCTGAGTCTCTTACAACCCCTCTTGTGAATTAGGGAAGACACTTACCTATAACGGGTTGACATAACCCCCTAGTCTACACTGGTCATCACCCAATTTAGTCACGTGATGAGTGAAATTATATCAACCCGGTGTATGTAAGTTTTCTCGAAACTGAAACGGCAGTAGGAACATTCTTTCAATTTTTGGCAGAGCAATCAAACATATGATATTTTACCAGCCTGAAAGGTGATCCAAATGGCCAAATGGGGGCATTTCTATGTTTATTTGGTTTTTTATATTGTGATTCTTCTAAAACACTCGCTTGGGTAGGTGAGGTGCCTCTCATTTACCATCAAAAGCTTGAGAAGCCAAAAGAGGTTGGTGTGGTAGGTACAACTTCCCTTGTATTCTAACCATTAGTTAATGATCCATGAAAATAAACCGGCTCTCATTACAGACTCACTAATTCAAACCCACATTTTTCAAAGGTCAAATCACAGCCGCCCAATCCCATCAACCTAGAGATCCACCAAATCAAAACCCACCACGGTCCCTCCCTTACCCAATTGGTCATTTGCCCTAGTTGTAAAACTTTTTGCACGGAAACATGTGACTAAAGAAAGAGCCATCCAAATCACGCTGGGAGAATACATGGGGTGGTGCTAAAATGATGATGCTTCTCTTCTGCTAAGCTTTTCTGCTACCCCCTCCTCTGAGTCCCATACTGATTTGTTTATTTCTTGGCTGATGATGCAATATATATATATATATATGAGGGCAGAAGACACACAAATCCATCAGCCTACCGCCACGTGTCTGTCGCATACTTTCAAAATTTAACCATTCATGAGAGAGAGAACATGTGGCAGACATGCAAAAACACTCTTCACATGGCTGAGGCATATGGCAAACCATAAAACCTGGAGGCCACAGCCAATTCCATGCCACATGCATAAACTAATGTCATAATATACTCCAGATATCTGAGAAAAGTTTCCCCACATACTCTAAATTATTAACAGAAATGGCAGGGTCTTTTGGTAATTCCGTCTTCCCAAGGTCAGATGTCAAACACATCTTGTTGCCTTCACTACCAAGTCTACAACCACCAGAGGTCGATACAAAGAAGTTTAAGCTAAGAAACTAGTTGAGTTTTTTCTCCACAAAGATCCTAACACCAACAACGTAAAACATACGCAAAATTTGATGGCCTCTTATAAAAAGAAAGACCTAAATAAATTTAACGGAAGTTCACAATTACCAGGTTTCAGTATCATCCATTATAACTCACTCACACAATGTCATGAATACAAACATCAAGTTCAGCAACCCAAATTCTAAGTCTTTGAAGGCGAAAGTAAACCTAATACCTATATGCTCTCCATAGACCATTGCTACGGCTTAAAATACTCCCCATACAAGCCTTATGCATGTTCAACAGCTTGCACTCCAAACCCAGAGAAAAGCATCCTGCAACCACAAGTAAAAAAGCAACCAGGATCTCTTTCTGAATAAAATGAGAGTGAACATGAAACAGAAAATTAAACAATGTAGAAGCTGACGCAGAATTGAACTCACTAACATGTAGCTTTATTTACATAAAATAGAATGTATGGGGAAAAGTTCGCTCAGAAACCTCCCCCAACCAGGTCATCGAAGCTCCAGAAGTCCACTGAGTTGCCACCATCCTGAGTTGCATCTGTGCTGAGGAAGGCGTCCACTGAAGCATCCCAGCTCCCATCAAGATATGGCGTCTGAAAGTACTTCAACTCAAAAGCTGAGAGCTCATCAGTCAGTGTCTTTCCTGCATTATCCTGAACAGGCACCAGATCCTCTGGGTTAGACTTCAGTTTCTTCGTTGGGCTAGCATCCTCCAGAAACAGTGAGTCATCACTTTCTTCCATAACACATGAAAGAACAGATGATATTTCTGGAGTCTTTGAACCTTGTTCTCCCCAGCCAAAGTCAGAACAATCAAAAGAATTGCTTCCCTGATCAGAGCTGAAATACAGCGGGACAGCATCGGATGGGGTAGAGGATTTCAGCGCAACATCCTCATTGGCCGGGAAGGTGGACATAAACCCAAAGTTATTAGTTGCTGGCTTTTCATCCAGAAAACCCATAGCATTGTAGTAGTCCTGATTTGGGTCATTCACAAAATTGATATTCTGGTTCAGATTAGGCTGAATGGCATTTGTGTTTGTCTTGGGTAGCATTTTCTGAGGATTTGCCTTGACAGAACGCTTTGCAGAAGATCGTGGGGTTTCATCAGGGAAATTAACCTTGGCTTTCTTGCCACGAATTCTACGTGCCTCGGAATCATAAGCCCTTGCAGCTTCTTCTGCAGTGTTGAAAGTTCCAAGCCAAACCCGGACCCCTTTCCTTGGGTCTCGGATCTCTGCAGCCCACTTACCCCATGGGCGCTGGCGAATTCCCCTGTACTGGTTCTTCCTCTTTCTCTTTGCAGATTTCTCAGCCTGCCCATTGAACTCCACTGATTTCACAGTCGTAGAGCCTTCAATAATTGGAAGAAGAAATATATCAAAGACAAGGATAAAATACACCAAGGAAGTTCATTAATCTTCTTCGATGTAAATCACATGAAAAAAAAAACTCATGTATTGATCAAAAGGATTCAGAACATGTTTAGGTACACAGCCATAAGGATTCAAAGAGAAAAACCTTCACTCCATCACCTATGACCCCAAGAAAAAAATGAAAACAAACGCCTGGATCATAGTTATACCAGATGCGATCTGATACAATATGAAAACCAGATGCGATCTGATACAATATGAAAAAGAACAAAAGCTTAATATTATTGCATATGACAAAGATATTGACAAGAAGAAACTTTGATCTCTTCATATTGCTACAAGCATGATCATCACATGACATAAAAAGCAGAATAACTTGACAGGACATAAGGTATAACAAGCAACTAGTAACTTCTACAAATAAAAATATAAATTATCGAAGGAAAAAATGAAGATATCATCTCCTACGGATCAATAGAAATATATTCCGTATTTGACTCTGGAAATTCCAGTTCACTATGGATCCCAGCCTGATATTTGATTATTTGCAAAATCGACCATAAACCAAATATTAATCCATTACTAGCTAGAGATAATAAACAAAAATTGAGAATTCTTACAAATATTATTTTGAGAACAATGAAAATCTACAGTGATGATTCCTTACATAAAAATTCTATTTTCCCCCTCCCTAAAAATTAATAAACAAAAAGTCATTGATCAAAATCATACAAGATCACCAAGATCTTTCCCTACCCACCTAACAAATACCTCATCAAATTTTATTTATTTTTAATTATTAAAACAAACTTCTTTTCTAAAGCGATCAGCTTACACATACTCAAAATTACACATCTATAATTTTTTTAACAAGCAAAAAAAGCTGTCTGCTATAGAACAATAACAAAACTAAATAGAAATTTTATTCAAAACAAAATTTACTCAGAACATTCAGTCACTTTGAAGCCACAAAATTTCATAAATTAAATCGGAAAATATTTATAAACAAAAAAAAAAAATATATTACTATCTACCCCATGAGCAGAAAAATCAGCAACTCAATTTTCGTATGAAACAAAATAATCCAACAGATTGAATCACCAGAGTTCCAGAACCTATGACATAAAATATTCAAAAATAGCATCTCTAACATCAATCCACCCTTTAAACCAAAAAGCCAATACATGCATCACAGAATCAATCAATACACACAACAAACACACAAATGATGTAAATGCTCAAGAAACAACGACGATAAGAGGTAAGGCTTACCACGAGCAGAAGAGGGCTTTCCAGCAGAGAAAGCAGAGGGCTTGGCCTCAACCATTTCATCATCTTCGTCCACGTCAGACTCGTCCTTGAATTCCTGGAAATCAGCCTCGAAGTCGTGGTCTAAGTCAATGATTTCGGGCCTGAGAGGCTTCGAGAACCGCTTATCCGAACTGGGTTTTTTGAGATCGGGCCAGAGGTAGTCGGCGGTGAGCCGAGACCGAGTCGGCGCTATGAAATCGGATATTATAGCACCTCCACACATTTTTGCTGTTTCTCAGAGGACTTTGCAGCTGGAAAAGGTGTCGGAAAATCGAAAAGCTGGGATTTTTCAGACTAAAATGTATACGACTGGGTTTGTGTTTTGGAAACGAAGCGAGTTAAAAGAGAAATGCTTTTGTTATTTTCTTCTGAGTAAACTGAGGGTTTTAAGGTTTTTATATATATTTTCTTGCGCGCAAAGGACCGGGGCGGATGATTCTTTTACTTTCTTGCCCTTGTTTAACGCGGAGATTTACATATGCCGCTGCTTTTGTTCTCCAGAACGCCCTTCTCTGATGCTTTCAAATTTACCGCTGCTCTTTTACTGGCCTCTGAAAATACAAAATAGAAAGCAAAAGTAGCAGATGAATTTTTGGGATTTAGGAGGATGATTTTTATTTTTTATTTTTACTTCAGGGACTATTTATTGATCATGGTCATTTTAAATTTATTCCCGATTCTTTACCAAAACTATATTCTATTCTATTAACGTTCTCACTCAAATGAAAGGTGAATTTGAACTTGTTATGGTGTTTTAGTTTTAAATAAGAAATCTATGAAAGGGAGTTCATCAAAAAAATAGAAATTTTTGTGCGTGTTCGTATTGCATTGGACATTTGTAGACATATACAACTTTGTATGCGCCGATATATTCTTTTGAATTTTCCAAGGCAAATATATCGAATCTACTTTTATTTCTAATTACATCATGTGCCAATAAATATTCCTAACTATTAAAGTTACAAGTCCTTGCACTTGCGTAATTATAATGACAGCATGAGTTTTGAAGTTGCGTATTTATGATTGTCACCAAATTTTTACAGTACTTCATATTTTTAAAGAAAATTTCTTCGTATGAAATAAGTAATTATGTACATAAAGAAAATGACATTTTTATTAACGTCAGTCGTTCTTACGTATAGAACATCCTATAATTGGTCTCCTTTATTAATCGGTGTGAGTGTGTATTAACTCTTGAGAAAGTAATAATGATGTTTAGTCATTGCATAATACAGAGATAGAGATAGGTTGGAAGTTGGCAAAAACATAGAGCTATGGCATTTCTCGCCTTTTGGAGCTTTCCATTGGCAAATTTGGCTTTGGAGGTCATTAAAACCTCAGATATTGTCACAGCCACTTTGTGGAATGTGGAAGAAAATCTGACGAATTTTGTATAAAAAAGAATTTCATCATTATTTACACCTATCAAAGCTTTTCCCAACTTTTTTGGTTGAAATTACCTGACAATATCTTATATGCTTCAAATAAATAAAATTAAATGAAATTATTAAGAGTGAGATTTTATCATAAAATGTTTTGACGCTATCACTAGTGGAACGACTCATTATATGTTGTATTTTATCTTGTCAAATTTCTGGTGTGAGACTTTTTACATTCTTCAACAAATACGATGACTCTCAATTGTATATTCGGATTTAATTAGAGATAAATTACTTTAATAACCTCCTATATTATTATTTTAAAAAAGTGGATTCTCAAGATTAGGTAGCAAAAATTTGGAGGATTTATTACCTTTCGTGGGCCTTATTTATTGAGATAGCTAGCAAGAACTCTTTGGGTATATATATCTTACCTAACTTTCATAAGTCCACCTCTATGAGGAGGACTGGTTTACCTTTACCCTATTTTGACCTGAAATCATTGAAATGTTTGAACCACACCTAACTTTTCTTGAATTCACGAGTTTCACAAAATCAAGTCCATTTTTATTTCCTTGCCATTTCATTTCAAACAGTGACGTCGTTTTGACATCTTAATTAAGGAGAAATTATAACCCGCGCATGCATAAGCCACTGATTTATCAGATGATTTTCTGGACTCAACATTAGAAACCTTTGTACGTACGTGTTGGTCAAAAACAGAAGAAACCGTGTCAACAACACATGTTCTATGCTCGGGAATCAGAAACGTGCACATTTTGCAAAGTGCTTTGATCACTAGAAATCCTTTTTTGACTTCTAAACAAAATTACTTTTATTATAAGTTGCGACATGTGTTATTTCTTCGCCTCACTTTAAATATGACATTAAAAAAATTTCATTTGTTCGCTATCTCATTTAGAATTTTCGTACGTGTCGACGACTTTCAATCATTAATTAATGTAATATGTATTGTGAGATTTATATCAATTAACTACGAACAATTATTTTAAAATCGTTAAACAGCTAACCTCTCAATACTAGTCATGTGTTCAATTTATATATCATGGTATATACCTTGAATCATGCTTATGTTCTTCATGAATTTCTCCAATCCTGATATGTCGGATAGCTCTAGGTCATGTTTACAACAGTTGTAAGCAGAATTTCTGTCTCAATTTTACACCGTCGATCTGTCGTAACGTAATTGGTGGATCAATCTGTTGTTGACCAGTTACCCACCACTGTAAAAAAAAAAACTCAGAAGAGCAACATGGCAATCATCAAATTCATACACAGAAGAGGGTGAAATGGGAAGGGGGAAAATACTACTGTTTTACCGCGGTAATTTCAAAAGCTACTGTACATGGTGAGGTCTATCTCAAGTTGTGTGAATGGGTTAAAAAGTGAAAATATATAATTTAAGCGACGGAGGAAAGGAGGTTCATGCATCAGAATATGGTGCAATTAAACGAGGAATGAAAAAGATCGGAAAAAACTAAGCGACAAATCTTAAAAGAAATGAGTGGGACCCTTATTCGGTGTGGGACTTTTTTTTTTGGGTCGAATGGGATATATGATAATGATAATCCCGATCTTTTGAACCACAGGAGTTCAAGAGATTGTAGTCATCCACCGTTAAATATTAATCCAATGGTTCAAAAAAGTTTCTTAAAAAGAGTGTAATAATAAGTGAATCGTTGAATTTACATCCAATAGTGAATAATCACAAATTTCTTGGATCCTATAGTCCAAGAGATCATGATAAATATTTGATCGATAGTTTTGTGAGTCTTATTTCGCATTGTATTTAGACGGAAGTCCCGTTTCCTTGAAAATGATATAAGATAAACCTTTTTCTATAACTTGGTTGACGTGCAGTTGTATTATTTTGCCAATTTATAAGCATTCTTTCATGGTCCAACTTGCTTGGGTGCCTATTACTGCATATGTAGTAGTATACACATTTCTACCAAAGTGGGACGTGGAACCCTTCTACACGATTTTGCAATGGATGCTGTAATTATGATTAAGTTTGATTAATTATGTGATTCATGCACAAATTTTTAACCTTCTAATAGGAAGTTAAACTCTTTTTTTTTAGGGTCCGATAATTGGGTTTTGTTTTGTTGAAAAATTATGAGATAATATACTAGATATAAAGGGACAATAAACTAGCTACAAAGTGCTATTATAATTACGAAGAAATTTAACATCAATATTAAGACAATCTAGTGTTTCTTCACTAACGATTACGCAGCCAAAGAAACTATAATACCGGCATCCCAACTAAGATTGCAAATAAAAAAGAGATAAGACTTAGAAAAACCAAACCTAAACAATACAAATAAGAACTCTTACAAAATAGAAGTGAAAAGTTCTCACAAATGATAGATGAAAAGCTCTCACAAATGAAAGGTAAAAACTACATTAAAAAAAACCTCAAAGAGAGTTTTTACAACTTATTCTAAAAATAAAAAAACTAAATCTGTCGGATTGCAATTATGTTGTCACAAAGCCAATTCACTGTTCGTAAACACCAAAAGATAACAGATATACACCGATTGACTATCATCTTTGACAAATATAGCAGATACATCGAAAAAACGTTCATGAGAAAATTGAGTTTAAAGTAGTTTAAACTTTAAAATATGTTCTTCAAATGATCTTATCTTATCCACACCTTTTGATGTAAATCAAGTTTTGTCACATGCTATCACTATTTTTATTTGTTTGTTGCTAAACAAAACGCATTTGCAGCTTTTTGTCCCATTCTGTCCCCCATTCCTCTTAATCAAGTGAGCCTAAAAATTTAATTGCCGACTAAGTGTCCTCTCCAACGTTGAGTAAACAAATTAAGATATTATTCTGATGATTTTATATTAACATATACTAATACTTGTGGGACGGATCCAAGAAGGTTCAGAAGGGTGATGAGGTGGAAGAGGAGCTTGTGCTCTACACTTTCATGATTCACTTATTGACATTTTGTTTTTTTAATTAATAAATATTCTTTGGGATATATAATAATAATTACTAGGTAGAACCATTAGTACGTACTACCATATTATATACAAAAAATCTTAAATCAAGTGGCCAAGTGGAGGATCTTCTTTGTTCCTCCTCATCCACAAAACCTAGCTGTCTTCTATTCAAAAAGTGCAAAACCAATTTTAAGTTTTTTTTCCTTAATTTCTTTTGCCATGAGTTCATCATCTTTATGCGTAGAATAAATGTATTATAAAGAGTAGTCATTAAATGATAAATTTTCATAATAGTTTTGCATATAGTTGTTAACATACATCTATATGGATCCGAGATTAGTTGAAGTTGTCCATATAGCGATATTTTCAATATTTATCGATATTATCTCAATATTTTGGTCAAATGTTGTTGAAGCTTGTGAGAAATTATCGATGTCGATATTTTCCGATAATATCGAAGATATTATTGATAATTATACAATATGTGTATCAATATCCTTGATACTTCATTGATATTTTAGACTTTGCTCATGGTGGATGCTTAGGGCTTTTAATTAGTTTAAATAAACTTAAAGGGTGTACTAGGTGAGAAGAAATATAAAGCATTGCCATTTTATCAAAACCACAATCAAAACTAAAGTCCATATCAAAACCAAAAACCAAAACCAAACCGAAATCAAAACCGAAAACCAAAACCAAAGCCGAAATCAAAACCAAAAATCAAAACCAAACTGAAATCAAAACCATAAACAAAAACCAGAAATCAGAAACCAGAAACCAAAACCAAAGCCGAAATCAAAACCAAAAACCAAAACCAAAGCTATGCAAATTTTATAGTCATTTAAAGTTACGACCTTGAACAAATGACAAAACTTAACACATAATCACATGATTAGTTTAATCTCAACTGGGAATAATCTTGTGTACATTTTTAAAAAAAAATCTTTAAATTGGTACCACTTGAAGACAAGTTGTCGACCAAGTTGAAATATTACATTGCATAATATAATACCTCATAAAATAGTGAATTCAAGTTATTTGGCTTTACCCATAAAGACAAGAAGGAATTCCATGCATCTATTATGTACTATTTCAAGACTAGGAGTGGCCACCATGTCATCCATGTCACGCTAATTTGGGAAAGGACTCTCTCTCTCTCTCTCTCTCTCTCTAAAGTAATAATTATTCTCTTAGAATTGAGGCAAAAAATATATATATTTAAATTATTTTCTTAAATTTATATCAAGGTAGAGAAATCAATAGAAAAAATTATTTCTATTGAGTCGGTGGTCATTTACTGTTACGCATTTAGACACGGGGAAGGGTTAGCTTCCAAGTTTGTAACAACCATGAACAATATTAGGTCATCGTTACGTCTGCCGATCTCTCACATCCAAAAATCCTGCAATTTAAAGTTGTTTTCCCCGGAATACCATGCATATAAAGATTTTCTCTTTCAGTTTCTTCATTTTTATATCGCATTTTTACCCAAATGAAGGAACTTTTGATTATATTTAACACGCATTGTTTACATATACTAAAAACATGTATTTAGAGTTTATCGCAACATACGAAAGTACGGATCGTGAGATTTTTTGACTATTCCGAAAAGAATAGACATGGAGTTTAGGCTTGCCCTATCAAGTCTGGCCTGGCTTTAGCTTAGTGGGTGCTGTGAAATTATAGCTATATGGACCACTTTGATTCGTCGTCACACTCACACACATGCAAGAGGGTCTTGTAGTCGAAGTAAGCAAGGTGCATATATCTTTCATGTCATTTTCTTCGACAGGATTAGGGTACTTCATTTGGCGTTTGGCAAAGATGATGTCAAATTTTAGAGGTGGAGGTGACTGGTGAAGAAAATGATGCTACGTACACAAAACTCACAATATATTTTGTCATCTCCCAAGGGACAAACGTTAGGTGTGACCTCAGATGATCAAGTGGCCTGCATTTTGACGTCGGCTGGGAGAATCATGCTTTTGATTTTTCATCGTAATCTATGTCTTCTAAATTTTCTCATTCAACAGTCAAAGATTAGTAACAAGTCAAATTGGGCACACTTGAAACCCTTTTATTTTTATTTTATTACTTGGCCTGCTCAAATATTACAAACTCATACCAAATGTTAGGCCCATTTTCCATGAAGGGGCTTTGGGTGGCTTCAGGTGGGCAAGGCAAAACATCACCCCCAACTCATAACCACAGAGTTTTAGTAGGGCAGCTATCTCTACCCAGGCCTTCTCGTTGTCCAAAGTCAGTTGGGCCACAATATTACTTGAAACCCAAATACTTTTTCGTAGCGGTAATTATCTTCATTTAATTAAAACAAATCATAATGTTCAAATCTTTAAGTTAAAAAATTTGGAGATTCACTATTATACCCAATATGGGGGCCCAAATTATAAAAATACCCTATATAAAATGGACTTTAGAAACACACCCAAAACCCATTTACAACATAACAAAAAAGCTTTTAACTTCTTATAAATTACAAAACTACCATCAATTTCTTAAAACAAGCCCAACCCTAAAATCTCATAAAAATACCCAAAGCACTCAATAGGGCATCAAAGTAATTTAATAATCAATATTAAATTCTATAAGGCTAGCTATCATTTTTTGGGTTTTTTTTGGGTTTTTTTATAGGAATTCAATTGTGTAGGGTTTATTTATAATAGTAGTGCTAGAAATGGGTATATCACTAAATATCTCTAAAAAATTCCATACGTACACCCAATCCATGTCTGTACAAGTATATCCAACATGTAGAGACGGTAACGAGTACGGCGCAGCAGGGGCTGAATTTGTTATTTTCGTCGCTACTCGTCGGGATAACATGACCTCAATCAGGTATAAAACCATTGTACATTTTTTCAATTTGTTTCCTTGACATAAACATCTTGTATTATCACATCAAAGAAGTAGAAAAATATTACAACCACAAACACATAATGTGTTCATAACTATTCCTGTCCCCATTAGGTGTAACCATGTAAAGGGCTCGCGGAATTGGCGGGGAAATTGCGATCCCAAAGGAAGTCACATGTTCCATCAAACAACAAAACAAGAAATTGAGAAAAAGAAAGAGAAACGTGAAGTGACTAGCTTCCACAAAACCTAGATAGTGTAGTGAGACATGTGAATCTGACCACAGATGCATGCCCCACGTTACGTAAGTCATATCTGGCAGGAAGGAAAATGCCTCTGCAATTTATGGACTATGCTATCCTTGAATTCTAATAATGGGAGAGGCGTCGGAAAGCATTGGTCCCTCCAATATGTAAAGTCAGCTTGCAACTTGCCCTTGCAAAGTTGCACCTTGTGAATCAAACTTGATAGCATAGATTGGCCAAGACAATGCCTGTAATTTCTACATCAGGGGGTGCCTAGGGTGGTTGGTTTCTTAGAACAAGCCAAGACATGTGTGCTGCCTGGCCTGTCTCTCCACATGCGATAGCCAAGATTGAGATCGTAGTTTGGGTTTTTGTTGTTGTTCTTATATTTAAGGAGATCTACACAAACGAATTAGTTAAATGATGAATATCACGAATAATTTTACGAATACACGTCGCAAAATTGTGATTTAAGAAAGAACGGGGCATCATGATTTTATGAGCAAAGTAAAACAAAATATCAACTGCTAAAGACCGTGTTATAATGGTCAATAAAGTTAAAGAATTTCCCTAGTAAGTGACACTTTCCAGCTAATAAGTTGCTTTTGACAAACGGATTAATTAACCTTTTGCATAAACTTGTACGCGGACAGATCCTGATGTTATTGCTTGTGTTTTATAGCTAAAAGCATCGGGTAGGACGTCAAATTGTCAATGGATTGAGATTGAGAGGTAATAAAGTTTAAACTAAATCAAGAGGAAACTTAAAAGGGGATTCCAAAAAGCCTTCATTATTTAGATTTGCATGAGGTCAAATTGATCTTGCAAAAAGCCTAGACAACTGGTTAGTTGGATCTTCTCATTAGGCATGCACATATTTCAAACACACTACACAATTTATGGGTTTTTAATCATGAATAATACACCATTTTATATCATAATTTCACCCATCAAGAAAGTAGTTTGTCTGATTTGCAGATTTAGTCCAGAAAACGCCATGTCGTTGCTTCAAGCACCCCACATGATTCTTCTTGTCTTAATGATTCTCATTAGCTCAATGTTTACGTGCAGAAAGAAACTTTGACAACAAAATCATATTGCAGGAAACAAAATCATATGCTTCACAAATCTTACTTATAAACTAATCAGAACGATTTAGAGATAACAAATATACATTAAAGACTACAAAACAAAAACCATGCCTTTTTTTTTTTTTTTCGTTCTACAAACGTTTTCGCTTCTTAATCTTACAACAAACCAACCAAACCCCACCAGTTTTCTTGAGTCGAAAAACTTGAAAGTACACATTCTCATTATACATACATATTTATATAGAGAGAAAGATAAGTTATGACTTTTGTAACAAGGTCTAAGGAGCGCAAAATTCCTAAAACCCGAAACCCGAAACCCTAAACACACACACATACAAACACCTAGAGAGGTTGTTGCATTGTCACAACCAAGGGGCTAGTCACAGTGTGCTTCCCATCAGACCAAACTATAGAACCACCCTTCACGCTAGTGCTACCAGGGGATAGCTTCACTGCCAAGGCTTGCACCCTCACAAGAAAACTTAACTTCTGCCCCACCCTCCTAAACGCAAGCTTCTCCGGCTCCACCGTCACCGTCATCCCTGCAGCCGGCTTAACCGTCACCTGATAAACCGAATTCGGCGTACCCACATTTGTCACGGTCCGAATAAAATGAGTAGACATCTTATGCTTTCCATATTGCTGAAACACCACAGACAAGGAGGGGTAATTTAAGTTCCCAGAATGCCCTGCCCTCTTAGCCCCATTGCAATTGGCAAACTTCCTAGTCACCACCTGGATGTTCTTAGTGGTATAATTGGAATTGCACAAGAAATCCACGTAATCGTAAGAGACAATGTCGTAGACCAACCCCGGGTCCATTGCCTTTTGCGGGTGGACATGACCCGCCCCAAAGTCCATAACGCTGGAAGTGTTGCCGCTGGACTCGTCCAGCATGGTCTCACCCCGATTGTCCACGGTGTATGCCGTGGTCATCAGGGCGGATCTAATGGCGGCCGGGCTCCAATCTGGATGCGCCGCTTTCAACAGCGCCGCCAAGCCGGACACGTGTGGGCAAGCCATTGATGTTCCCGAGAGGATATTGAACTCCGTGTTTCTCTTATCCGAAGCCACGCCCGAGGGCCCGACTTTATCGGGCCAAGCCGCCAATATATTCAAGCCGGGCGCGATAACATCCGGCTTCAATACCTCCGGAGACTCCGGATTCGGCCCGCGGGCTGAAAACGACGCCACGACCGGCGCGGGCTGGACCCGGATCCGAGTCCCCTTGAACACAATTGTCGCTGTAGCTGGGGACTTAGACTTGGATGCGGCGATGTATCTCCTGATTTCGTCGCCCGTGGAGGCAGCGACAGCGGTGGCGGGTAACACGTGGCAGTCAGCTACTAGTCCTTCGCCGTCGAAAACCCCGTTCGCGAGTATCATACCAACGCCTCCGGCTTTCTTCACCACGTCACCTTTCGCGGCTCTTGAATTAATTCCTCTGTCGCAGACGACGATTTTCCCTTTTACTTGATTCAGAGAACCTTCTAGACACAGAGACGAGGAGTAGCCATCGCCGCCGACGCCGCCCGCGTAAACCAGCGGGTACATCCGACCCGGAGCGAGACCCGGCCCGGAATAGATGCTCATGCCCGGGATTATTCTGCCGTTCCCGAGCTTCACATCGGCCGGGAAGTCCCTGTCGATAGTTCCCGCGCCTACGGTTGTCACCCACGGTGCCACATTGGTGACTGTGAGCCCTCCGGGACCGCCGTTTCCGGCGGAGGCAGAGACGAAGACGCCGGCGTCCGAGGCTCCGTACGCGCCGATGGCTATGGCGTCGAGGTGGTAGGGGACGACGACGCCACCGACGCTGAGGGAAACGACGTCGCAGCCGTCGGCGACAGCGGCGTCGAACGCGGCGAGGATGTCGGAGTCGTAGCAGCCGGCGCTCCAGCAGACCTTGTAGGCAGCAAGCCGGGCCTTGGGAGCCATTCCGGCGGCAACGCCCTTGGCGTAGCCGAGAGTGGATGCCGGGAAAACGTACCTCCCGGCAGCGATGGAGGCAGTGTGGGTCCCGTGGCCGTCGGAGTCGCGGGGGGAGCGGTACTCTGTGGTCTCATTCATTTTTCCGTTGGTGGACTCGAAGCCAGCGGAGAAGAAGCGAGCGCCGATAAGCTTGCGGTTGCAGGTGGTGGCGGGGAAGTCTTTGCCGGCGACGCACTGGCCTTTCCACTTGGAGGGGGTGGGGCCCAGGTCTCGGTCGTGGAATGACTTGCGTTCAGGCCAGATGCCGGTGTCGATGACTCCGATGACAAGGTCGGACCCGAAATCGGACTCCCTGAGGAGGGTACCGGCGGCGTCGGTGGAGCGGAGGCCGAGGAACTCGGGGGAGCGGGTGGTGTGGAGTTGGCGGACTTGCTCGGGGATAATGGTGGTGACGTGGTCAAGGGACTGAAGTGTCTGGGCTTGGGATGGGGAAAGCTTGGCAGAGAAGCCATGGAAGACAGTAGAGTAAGTGTGGAGGACAGTGGGGGCAGTGGCTTTATCGGAAGAAAGAGAGGAGAGAGAGGAAGAGTACCAGTCTTGGTGGGTTGGGAAAATGGAGGGTTTGGAGCTTGGCTGGACTTGGACTATGAAGGTCTTTGCAGCATTATTAACATTATTATTATTATTATTATTATCAGAAGAAGAAGAAGAAGAAGAAGAAGAAGAGGGTAAGTTGGAGAAGGAGAGTGAGATTATGAGGAGATAGAGAAGAGAGAGAGCCATTGGAGAGAGAGAGAGAGAGAGAGAGTGAGCTTGAGCTTGAGCTGCTTCTTCTTCTTCTTCTTATTGCTTATGGATGAAACACATTAATGAGTTTAATAATAAAAAGTGAAAAAAGAAGAGAGTGAGATTGGGAGGTGGTGTGGTCACACTCTATTTGGTACTTGATTTCATCACTTTGGTTTGGGTTTGATTCAAAATTCAATTGAAAATTGAATGCATTGTGTAAGTAGTATTGCAGACAGTGAGGTGGGAGAGACAGAGAGAGAGAGAGAGAGGGTACAATTACAATCAATGTTTAGCGGGGGGAACTATATGGTCTATGTACTTATACAACTTTACTGTGTAGTTTTCATTGGTACAGGAAAGAAGAGGAGGAGATGGGTTTTTTGTAACTTTATTGCTAACAAAATAGTGGAATGTTTTGTCTTTATCCCTGTGTTCTTGGATGTGATGTTTGAGTGGTTTTTGCTTACACCTTTCACTTCTTTCAAAAAGACGCAAGGAGGAAATTTGAGAGAATCTTATGCACCATGTAATTTTTTCTTATTGTTGGTTAGTGACCTTGTGGATCAGCCTGCTTAATTAAGCTATATTTGACTGTAAAAAACAGTAATTCATAAAATAAGATTTTAAAAAAGCCATACAACAGTGACCTGTTTAACCAGTGAATATTTTCTGAAAAGCATAGTGACATATTGCCGCTAAATCAATATATATATAAACAATTACAGTCCTTTTTCTTTAGGACTCGTTTGAAAGTAATTTTTTTTTTAATGAAATGTTTAACAGTAATTTTAGATAGATTAATAGTCACTTATATGGAGAATTATTTCTCCATATAATCACTTTAAAGTGATTTGATTTTATGGAGAATCATCTCTCGTGTTTATGTGAAGACCCGTATTTTAAACGAATAAAAGAAGATATTTATTTTTTAGATAAACTTCAACGATATTATCTTTTTAAGATATTTATCTTTTGGATAATCTTATCTTATTATGATATTTATTTTTTGGATAAACTTGAATGTTCTTATCCTTTTAATATTGAAGTTTATCATATCCCTATAAACACTATAAATAGGAGCATAACCTTATAGTTTTAAAACATGATAAATTGGAAAGAAGGAGAGAGTGGTGATGAAACTCTTGGAGCTTGGTTTGGGTGATAGTACATGAAGATAGGTAGATGGGTTGTCTTGCCAATTTATTTTAAGGGCTTTCATTATCGAGGTGAATGGTTTATGTAATGTGTTCTAAAAGTTCTTATTTTGTGATAAAATATGAAAACCATGAATTATCGTGGATTTGTTCTATTTACAATTATCTCTCTATTTCAAGTCAAGCATGTCTAATTTGGAGCAATCTTTCACACTATATATATTGGAATATTTGTGAAATATGTATTATTCATAGAACATGAGAACTTAAATGTTGGGGTATCAGAGGGATAGATGTACCACACGGGGACATAGGGTAGTAAGGCCAATAGAGGTCACGTGGTTAGTTACATGCTATGAAGGATAACCGAGATATGAAGGGATGATGTGATATGATCTGGATTGGTGTATCTTTTCATGATATTTTCTAAAGTGTGTAAAACAGCATTGCTTGACTAGCATATTACATAATCTACTCACTGAGCAGTGGTTGCTCATCATTCACCCTATTTAATTTTTCAGATGTATTAGTGGGCAAGACAAGGACTAAATCGGTTGAGGCTGAATTAGATGAGAGTGATAGAGCTTTATTTATTTTTATTGTAAAGTTGTAAGATTTTGGATATATTTTTATAAGAGAAGTTTATTTTAAACCCTGTTTTGGCTTTCTTTTTATTTTCTCACGCACCGGGTGCGGGGTTTCTACCGATCCCAGGTCCGGGGTGTGACAGCTTCTCCCCAAAATCGCTTAAAATCACTTAAAGTAATTATATGGAGAAGCACATGAGAGATGTTTCTCCCCTTAAGAGCAATTCCACCCATGGTGCCATGGTTAACGGCAAGTAAGGGCAAACACTATTTGCATGAATAGTGATTGCCCTATTCTTTTTTATTTTGCTTTTCAACCCATTGTCATGGAAAATCAAGGCAAACACTATTCACATGAGATATGAGGAGAGCAATTTGTGTGTTGTTTTGTTGTGGGAAGTGAAGAACATGACTAGGTATTTATAGAAAAAATAAAAAATCTAAATTTTTTAGTTTTTTTTTCTTTTTTTAATTTAAATTGGTCGCTGATGTCAGTATGAGATTGGCAAACTCAAGCAGCAGATCAAGCAATTCTTGCTTTTGGGTTAGCCTGGGTAAATAGGGCCCATTTTTGCATGAACTGCCTTTCATTGCTAAGCTTCCTTTTGCCCTAACAAATGAGCACCGGTGGAAGTGCTATAAGTAATTTTGACCCTCCCAAAATCATTCATAAATGAGCTCTTATTAGTTAGAACGAGTATTTTTCATGTAGATAGGAAAACCAGAAATCAAACATGCCAACAAGACAAAATGGAATCTTCAATCTATGAATGAGACACCACCCAATTTTAAATTAAATTAAATATCATCAACTAAAAAAATGTTTATATACATATATATATATATATATATGTATACAATCCCGATCTCTTATATGTAATTTGCAACGAATCTACATTGCATACTAAAAGTAGAGGTCTCTGCAAATGGTCTCACAAGCTTATTCACTTCTCATTTCTTTCTTTGATGTTACTTATAATATTAGTATGGAATTGGATCCGTGACAATGATCTGGTCTAGATTCTCTACGGTAGAAAAAGGCCCAGGTTTGCTGCCGCTTACGTGTGACTTTGTATGGGAAGTTGGGATGTTTTTTTTTATAAATATATTATATATTCGTAAAAGCCTTATTTTGTTGACAGAGTAAAAATTTATTTGTATTTAGAAATGTAAAATATAAAAAAAATTGAGTGTTCAGTTGGGGTACTAGTTGTGTGGTCATAATCGAACACGAAATTTAATTCGGAAATGTAATATTATTATTATTAATATATAAAAAGCTGAATGCCACACGTGTTTATGTCTTCTATGTCATGTCACACGAGGGTTTCTTCTTCTATGCCATGTCAGAGACATGGTTTCTTCTTCTATGCCATGTCACACGAGGGTTAATTTGGGGTGCATTTTTGCTCACCACCTTAACCCTAAATGTACCCTTATCACCTCTCTCAAAAGTTGACACATGTTGATAGGTTTAACTATAGTTAATTCTTTATTTTTTTATTTATTTGATAACATTATTATGAGAGAGAAACAATACTTCAATAAGATTTTTCCTGATTTACCCTTATTAACCTAGCAAACTTTCTACTTTTCTAAATTAATTAACAACTACCCAAATAAATAATTGGCAATTAGCTTTATATCCCGTGTTTTAATATGAATATCAATTCACATGCTTCAATACTTTGAAGAACACACGCAGATACTTTGAGTCTCAATTGGCTTTAATTAACTCCTTTTATACACGCCCAAAAGTTACACTGCTCTTCAATATATTATTACGTTGCAATTTCTCAATATTCTTGAACCTGTTTTCTTTCTTCAACCGATGAGTTAATTATGATGTTGCAAGTTTCCAACCAATTAATTTTAATGTTGCAAGTTCTGGACTAATTAATTCTTGTTTTATTATTCTAAATAAAACTTACTCCATAGGAGCAAAATATATTGGAGTTGCAGAAATTCCAAAAACGATGAAGGAACCAAGCTCTGCAATAATACCCTTCATTGTCTCATTCCTCTTGCTCTGCAGTACGGTTCATTCTATCATTCCTTTCTGTGCTAGTCTTGATCCACCAATAAAGACGATACCAACATCATGGACTAAAAAAACTAAATAATGCAGAGCAATCACCAAAGTATAAAAAAATAATCAAGCAATACAAAGTACTAAAAAAAAGAAGAAAAAAAAAAGCAGCATAAATTATTACCTATCTTTCACTAAACAAATGGAGGAAGCTTGCAATTGAAGAGCAGTGCAACTTTTGGGCGTGTATAAAAGGAGTTAACTAAAGCCAATTAAGATTCAAAGTATATGGGTGTGTTCTTCAAAGTATTGAAGCCTGTGAATTGATATTCATATTAAAGCACGGGACATAAAGCCAATTGCCAATTATTTATTTGGGTAGTTTTTAATTAATTTAGAAAAGTGGAAAGTTTGCTAGGTTAATAAGGGTAAATCAGAAAAAATCTTATTGACGTATTGTTTCTCTCTCATAATAATGTTATCAAATAAATAAAAAAAATAAAGAATTAACTATAGTTAGACCCATGGACATGTGTCAACTTTTGGGAGGGGTGGTGAGAGTACACCTAGGGTAGGTGGTGAGTAAAAATGCACCCGTTAATTTGTATCGCCAATTGCAGCTAATTAATCACCATTTCAACTATACACCAACTTCCCTTCCCCAAAATCCTCTCTAATTGGGGTTACTGCATGACTTGATGCAGAAATTTGTACATAATTACTTACCCTTAGCCTTCGTTCATTTGGATAAAGGTATTTGAAATAAATTATTTAGATTTGACGATAGAACTAAATTTATTAAATAAAATTAGAAAACGTTAGATTGTATGTATTTTAAAAGAGTCTAATGAATTTGGAATGACTATATACAATGAGTCGTTTGAAATCCATTTGCTTTCTTCATTTCTTTCTTCTTCTTCAAAATGCTTTAAGATACTTTTGGGGTAATATTTTTCGTGACAAAAAAGTTCACCTAATTAAAAGTTAATTTTGTTTTTGTCCCGTTTACCTAATTAAAGTTGCAAGAGACAAATAATGTCCTTGTGTTATTCTTGTGACCAAGTGCTCCAGTTATGGCAAGGCAAAGGGGTCACTGCAACGAAAGACTAGTTGCTGCTGTGATTTACTGCTCAGGGTGTGAGCATGCATGCACATGAATAATATGGATACTGCGCCTATAACTGTACTCTGAACTTATAGAGTTATGCCGAGGTGATGTCTCGAACACATATTGTAGGGTTAGTGTTGTTGATGCAAACAAAGTTTTTGTTTAGAGCTGCACTTGTACAGAATGATCCATAATATTGTGAGGACAAGTGAAATTTTTGTTTTTTTTGTTTTGATACAAGAACGATATTGTGAGAGGGGAAATTAAACTTAAGACTTAGTTCATGTGTAAATACTCTTAATAACTTGAACTAAAGCCCCTGCACTTTTACGGTTCTGTGACTTATCCTCTCTGAGCAAAGTGACACATTTGAAGAAGATGGTTAAGCACTACGAACTATGCATAAGTTGTATACATGCAGCATTGCCGTCTTAATTGAGAAGCTATAATTTTATATCAAGGATGCCTTGGTGAACTTTACCGTAACTATATACAGGTTAATTAGCACAGTGTTATAAGTAAAATATCAAACACACATAATAGAAGGTAAAGTTTCACATAATTAAAGTTATTATTTTTTTTGTCCTGTTTACCTAATTAAAGTTGAAAGATATTAATTTTGTCGTTTATTATTCTTGTCACTAACAACATATACGAATTATTATTCACTAACAAATGTGTCTCTGCAAGATTTTGCTGTGCTTTAATATTTATATAGTGGGAACCCTGTGCGGTGGCACCATTTACACACCCTCTGGGCCGCCACTGCTAATAACATATACAAATTATTGTTGATAATGTGACCTGCTTTAGTTATGGTCAAGGAAGGAGTCTCAGCAAGACTTTGCTGTGCTTTAATAATGCCAACAATCTTATCGACCTGGGCAATAAGCCAAAAACCTAGCTTGTATGCAGTGTCCGTGACGAATGCGCCATGATTTGTTGCACAATTAATTTTCTTAATTACGATTTGGATGTATTATTAGCATATTCTTCTCATCTATGAATAATTATGAGAGAATATGTTTGTACTCTCAAATGTCAACCACACATGCACTTTGACTTCAATCCTACAAACAAAATTTCCAATGATTTTATGTTTTTTATGTTTTTTTTTTCTATACATACAGCCGCACGGCTATACTCCGTGTTTCGAATTTGGCAAAATAATATGTCTAGATGTAGATTGTATGGTAAACGAATACTTGTAGATTCTACTGAACAACTTTCATCTTCTTTCTCAAACTTCAAATTGGAAAAATTGACCATGTGAGGTTAATCAGATGAAATATTTTATTTAGGGGTCTGATTTGACTTGCTTTTGGATTTAACAAGGGAATAAAGAAGAATTCCGCAACATTTCCACGGTCTCTTTATTAAAGTTGATTTGCCTTGGAGTGGACCATCAAACTCAAAACGGGGAAGAAACCATTATATATATACGAATTTTGATATGTTATAATGTGGGCTCTATGGGGCAAGGGAAAATGACTCCTTTACTAAAACAAAGAACCAATCCTATGATGATAGATAGAGGTTTAGAAAAGTTTTTTTTTTTTTTTTTTGGGAGTGATTTCTCTCTAGATCGTTTTAACTTTTTAGCCGAATCAGGTCATTAGGGAAAGTTTTCCCATGTACGCCGTACTGCTATTAGAATGACTCCGTTTATAATATTTTTCCAATGTACTCGTTTTGTTTGATCTAATAAACTTCTATCGTTTTTTTATAAAATAAAATAAAACACAGAGAACCAATCAAGAGAAAATAATTCAAGAAACATGCACCATTAACGAAATCACCACTCATAATAATATGCCCTTAAGTAAGGATGATGAATTTGGCCTAATTAATTGAGATCGATGTCTAAGGTGGAACCCAATCAAAGTTGCAAGTGTGCAACCACGCATGGCCAGGACAGTTGTCGATCATGATCTTCTCTTATCATCATTGACATTTTGGAAGAATATATGGTGGTGGGTGGCCCATGCTTTGTAGAAGAAATCACAACCATCATAACTGTAGTTCTTTGAGTGTTACATATATATGATGACTTATGTCCTCTTTGGTTTCACATCTTCAAGATCTCAGCCAAAACAAGCAAAGGTGGGGTTAACTTGGATGAACAAGCTTAGCATTTGTGGTATTGGTGTGGCTTTGAATTTGAATTCAATGGGGCCATAATACAGTGAAAAAGGAGCACATATTTGTTCTTCAAAAACCTAAGAAGAAGACAACATTTGTTGAGGAAAGGGGAAAAAAAAAAAGTTTGAAAGCGATATTTTGGGAAGCAGGAATAAAAGAAACGAAAGCGGTGGACATGGAGGCCCCATGAGGCAGTGAAACCATGCATACTTTGGTTTAAATTAAGATGGGAGACAGAGGGAGATAGGTGAAGACTGAGGAAGGTAGGGTCGATCTTCTTAATGCAATTATTGATAAGTTAATTATTAGTCGTAGTAAAGAGGGGCCATTCTTTCTAGGTTAGGTTTCGATTTAAAACAAAGTAGGGTTTATGATTTTGTGAAGGTTCTTGCATCTTCTGTCCTAAATTTTCTCAAGTAGGGATGCAAAATCAACGACACAAAAGAAAAGGAATTATTTCTAAAAGGGAAGTGATCAAGGTAAAGGAGAATATGAACCGTTAATTAATGAAATAACCACTAATAAATCAAGAAATATGCACCTTTATAGTAGTTTTTATACAAGCGATAGGGAAATTCGAAGTCGAACGTAAAGTGAGGAGTACATCCGCTCTTGCCAATTTGATTAAGTTCATATCTGCTTTTTAAAAGTGAATTTAATTTAAATTAACTGGTGCGTAGGCACCATGAGCTTGGTCGTTATCTGTTGACAGAAAATTCAAAGTTACAGCATTATACATGGGCCATATGTGAGAGGACACCGCAGATGAGCAAATTATGTGGTCAATGCAAATTAAATTGGAGGTGTATGGATGACCCCATTTGTCACCAACCACCTGACCTACTTGTTTTTGTTTCGGATGTCGGGGAAAGAAGGAAGCAAAGGTTTGAGGTTTCATGAAGTGGGTCTAGTTTACTTGTTTGGGTTGCCAGTTTTTCCATAAGCCCATAATTACTGATTAGTAAAGTTCTATGAAGACTTCAAAACTTGCTCTGGACACCCATTATTCATTTTATTTGTTCATGGCTTGGCTACAGCACTGATCATGTACAAGATGATTGAAATTCACAAGCCTTTAGACAATTTTTTAAAAACAAAATAAAGAAAGAAAAGAAGTAAGAAATTCGGAGGAATGAGCCCACCATCTCTCCCAAAACCACTTGCGTGTGCCTCTTTTACGGGTAATTCTCACTAGTTATACATAATTATGTATGAGTTTTTTTATTTAAATTCCGTACTTTTCTTTGTTCAACCCAATACTTAAATTATTAAACTTTTAAATTTTATTATTGTGTAAAAAGACAAAAAAAAGTCATCCAACTTCATACTTAACCCTAGTACATCTATACACACACTCCATACAACCCACCATTCTTTATATGAAGTTTTAGAAACACAAACTCCTCTACACCCTATTGCCAGATTACTCTTCTCTTTCAATCCAAAAAACCTACTACACTCTCATCTTCTCTTCACAAACCCTAAATATGGTAAATCATAATCAAACAAACAAATCAGAAATAATAATCATCATAATCATCATAATCAAAGAAACAAAACTGAAGGGGGAAAAAAAAAAAAAAACTAGACATTGATTGCGAAGTAAAGAAACAATGCCTGCCTAAGCCTTTGATTGATATATAATCTGGAAATTGCCACATGGGTTTGCTTTGTTGAACAAGAAAATTTAAATTATTTAAAAAATTAATAATAAAATAATGCTGCTACACATTTGACAAAAGTGTTTTTATATCTTTTAAGTAATGTGAGGTTGAGGTGAACTTCGAGTAGTGAAAGACAAGATAGCGGAGTGTGGGGTGTGAGGTTGATGCATTTTTATTTATTATGGTAGGTTTGTATTTAGGGATAATTTAGGAAGAATAGTGGGGTTTTCTTAAAAATTGTGAAAATTTGAATTAGAAATTGAACTTAAAATATAGAACAAATAAAAATACGGAGTTTAAATAAAAAAACACTTATATATATATATATATATATATCTCTTTTATTACATGATAATACTTATCACAAGTGTCTCCCTTATGAGTTATATTCTTAGGTACCGGTTGCATACAATTGATTATGTGAAAGAAAAATTCTTTTTCTATCCTGTCCCTCCAACCTCGCAAGCCACATCCTAATCTTCCCTTGCACCTAGCACATGTTAACTTATATATCCTTCTTGTCAAATAAGGTGGGGCAAAATTTTTCGATGTGGGACTTTATATTCTTCAACACTTCTCTTCATCCCTATCGTTTCATGATTAGTCGTATCATAATGAGAGAAGATACACAACATGTGTTATGGGAGTGTAGGAGCCATATAGAAGAAAGAGATTTATTTGATTAAATACTGGAAAAGGTCAATACATAAAAGCTAAACTCTTTAGAAAAATACATAAAATCAATTTAAAAACAAAATATAAGATTAATAATAAAAAAAAATTAAAAAGGAAAAGAAAAGAGAACACTCATTAGCCATAGCCATTGGAGGGAGGAAAGAGACGTGAGGGGGCGATTGGGGAGGTTGAATTCAGGAGGGGGACGATCTGTGGGGTGGAGAAGGACGGTGTGTAGATGGTGCCCATTCATTCTTTTTGTTTCTTGTTTTTTCGGTTTATGAGTTCTCCCATTTTAAGTAAGTAACGGTTCATGAGTTCTCCCATTCTAAGTAAGTAACACAATAGAATACGTATTTTAATAAAAGAATCCCTTAAGTTCAAGGGAAAAAAAGAAGGGTAAGTATTCTCTTGAGTGAGATTGGGTAAGTAATTTTCTTATAATTTAGACTGCCCGTATTGATTATAGCCCTAAACGTTAGAAATTAACTACCGAAAAACAGACCTTAATTATATGCTTCAAAGTCAAGTCACTGGTACTTACCATTATATATACCACTTACCATCTTCATAACGAGATCTCCTTCATAACAAAACATAACAAAACCTAGAGCTACCTACCATATTATCTCCAAGATTGCTTCACAATGTTTTAGGGTTTGCCATTGCTTTCCTTCCCTCTAGAGTTCGCCATTGATTTCCTTCCCTCTGGGGTTCGCCATTAGTTTCCTTCCCTCTAGGGTTTGCCATTAGTTTCCTTCCCTCTAGGGTTTGCCATTAATATCACAAGAACTAGTGCTACAATGGCTAAAAGAGGTGCTGATGAGAGTGAGATCACAAACGATGACAATATCAATGGGAAAAGACAGAGAACTGATCCTACCATGGTTAAGATGGTTGCTGCTGAGAGTGAGATCACAAACGATGACAATATCAATGGGAAAAGGCAGATAACTGATCCTACCATGGCTAAGATGGGTGCTGCTGAGATTGAGATCACAAACGATGACAATATCAATGGGAAAAGGCAGATAACTGATCCTACCATGGCTAAGATGGGTGCTGCTGAGAGTGAGATCACAAACGATAACAATATCAATGGGAAAAGGCCGAGAACTGATCCTACCATGGCTAAGAGGGGTGCTGCTGAGATTGAGATCACAAACGATAACAATATCAATGGGAAAAGGCCAAGCAAACGTCAAAGAAGGGTTGAAATCAAGAAAGTTGAAGAGAAGAACAAGCGTCACGTGACCTTCTCCAAGCGCAAAAGGGGTCTCTTCAACAAAGCCGCCGAGCTCAGCGTTTTGTGCGGTGCAGAGACAGCGGGGATTGTCGTGTCAGGCAACGGCAAGGTGTTCTGCTTCGGCAGCCCCTCCGCTGATATCGTCATCCACCGCTACCTCGGCCACAATGCCTCCTCATTATTACATGCAGGTCAGCCAGATATTCATCATGTAAACGGCGAAGTTCGATATTGTCCTTACAATATTTCTTCGCATGTGAGTATAATGCGCAATGGTAATAAACAAGTAGAGGATTATATGGAAGCTAGAAGGCACATGGAGGTAGAGAAGATCAAGCGTGTGAAGAATAATAATACTGACAATATTGATGATATTGATAACAATATTGATGGAGAAAGAGGAGGATGGTGTTATGGGTGGTGGGAGAAGCCGATTGAGATGACGACTAGTTTGGAGGAGTTGGAGGAATACATGGCAGCCTTGCGCCAGTTGAAACACAACGTTGAAGTTCGAACCAATCAAATGGTTATGAATGTTGGGTACAATTGTTAATGTAGATTATGTTTTATAAATTCACTACATATGTAAATATATATAACTCTCTATTCAGATTTTCTCCAGATGCAAGCAATTTGGATAGATAATTACGTTTTTCTTTCCCTTCTTTGATCTAATTGTCAACCTTTGTCCCTTTCATATGTTTGCCTTTAGGTATCATTTGGACATAGACTGGATTGGAGTTGAGTCCAGGTCCGTTCTAATGAGTCTCACCCATGTAGATACAATACATTGTACTGTTGTCCAATTTAATAAGTATTAGTTTATGAAATAGCGGATATGTTGTCCTTAGATCATCGATGTTAAGATCTTATGAATTAGTCTTGCCACAAAAAGCAACTACAATTCCTTCCTCACAAATCTCATATTGCAATAGTTTCAACAAATCTCATGATGTACAGTCAAGATTTTTATCACATAATATGGCATAGAAAACCCCCAAAATACAACCAACAAAGATCAAAACCTCCCATTACATTTCTTTTTCTGAAAGGATGCTCCAAGTCATTATTTGTCTTATAAAGTTCTCAAGCTGTTGAACATACATGACTGGAAAATTGGCTGTGACGCCAATATGATCCACAGCCGTAGCAAAACTCCAATCCACACCTAAAAAAGCAAAATAAGAGTGAAAATTTAAGTATCGCATACATGAAACTAGTAAATCAAAGCCTCCTCAATCTGCGAAACAATGTAGTGAAGTGTTTCTTTATAGTAGATAGAATATATATCTAATCATGAAACCAATAAGAAGATCAGATTATTGAACACATGAGAAAAAAGAAAAATATAAATTAATGCTTGCTAACCTGCATGTAATGTGTAAGCAGCCATCAGTCTTTTCCACAAAGAAGTTGCATCTGGGACACCTCCTCCAATTCTTCTTCTTTGCAAGCTCCATCACCATGATATCTTCCTTCTCTCTCTCATTCTCATTCAAGTTCTGAAACTCCCCACAGTCAATCCCAGCATGCCATGCAACCTTGCACTGAGCACAGAACAGTCTCCGACAATTCGGGCACTCGGAGACAGTCACAACCTCTCCTCCATCATCCACCAGCAAAGCAGAACAGTCCTTAAAAGGGCAGTAAAATTTCTGAGACCCCAAAACCAGAGACTCACAGAGAGCATTTTCCCACCTATCAAACACTTCCTTGGGAATAATAGACCGGCATGATTGTGGCTCCAGCACTTCTTTGCACTTCACATCAGGACACTTCACCATTGAAATGTTTTCCTGAATTTTAGTCCCAACATATGTTCCAATGCAATCAGTGCAAAATGAGTGGTTGCAGCCACTGTTTGTGAACATTTCTTGGGTTGATTTTATATCCATGCAGATCAAGCAGAAAGTTTCAGAGGATTGGCCAGTTTCTTTTTCCTTCCCCTTCTGTTTTTTCATGGGGGTTTCAACATCTTCCTCTCTATTGGAGGGTTGAGTAGAAATTTTGGGAGTTATTGAAGAGATTGCAGAGGACATGAGGGCTTCTTGCAGCTGCAATTCTTGGGCATATTTCTCATCTGAGATGGGAAATACTTCCTCATCATGAAGAGCTGAAAAGTAAAAGTCATCCACCAAATCAAGAGCTTCACCAGAGCTTGATGTTCCCTCCATTTTTTATTTCAGTCAGATTTTTGAGAGCAGGGGACTCTGTCAATTAGGGTTTACCCTTCTGGCTTCTATCTCAATTTATTTATTTGGATGCATGGTATTAGAAATTAATGTGTGTTGGCTGTTGATAAGCTTTCCTCAATTTCCCAAACGATGGGCACTTTACTTCCAAGAGGTTAATTTTACCTTACCGTTATGTTTTTGTATTCTGTGCCTCTCGGTCTTCAATCTCTGTTTTTATTTTTCTTTTCCAAAATAAATTTATTATGAAAAGCCTTTATTAATTTTAATCTCTCTCATTCCCATTGATTCACCCCGTTCTTCCTCATTGTCACTTTAACCACCAGACCTTTTTTCCCTTAAAAATAAAATAAAAATTGAAACTTATACTTTTTGTGTGCAATGTATGTTGACAGTGATATAAAGTTGCTACAATTTGTATTGTGTGATGAAAATAGGGTTCTGTTCTATCCCAAGAAGTTCAAAAATAAAAATGGCCACGAAAAACAGAGGCAGGAGCAGAACAGGAAAACCCCTAATCCAGGGCCTTTTGAGATGGAGAAGGGGATAAGAAATGGTGGCAGGGGGCAAAGTAATGAGGGCAAACGCGCCTAGCCTTGCCCCACCCATCGCAACACAAACTGGTTCACAAATCTAAGCAAAGTGACCTCATGGGACACTACTGCATTTTTTCCCTAGGGGAGGAGGAAGAATTGATAAACAGGGGGGGAGAGAGAGAGAGAGAGAGAGAGAGTTGATAAGTCAGTATAATCATAATCTTTCATTAAACGCTACATAAGTCATATATGTTCACATCGATAGCGGAATTATATTACAACGACACTTCTGAATCATGGGATTTCTTGACTATCAACCACAATCCCCTCTTCCCCCAAAGGGAAAAAAAACAAAAACAAAAAACAGAAATTAAAGCCAAAAATAGGACAGAAATTTCCCACCCAAAATGAAATGCCTACACTAACTAGTATGCTCTACTACACTTTTTTCTAACTTTGTCCTCCCCCCATCTTTTGTCTCCTATTTTACCATCAATGCAATTGATCAGCCGGACAATTTAACAATTTCTTGCGCCAGATTGGGGAGGAAGCAACCTCAAAATCAGAGAGCCAGAAGGAAAAGAATATAACTATGATGTTATAAGAGCAAAACTGAATTACAGTGGCCGTGATACCGTTGAGCCTTGAGAAAAACCATTTGCAATTTTCTGTGGTTTCTTCTTGAAATTGCTGATGCTGCAATGCGGACATATGTATTCCAGTCCATCTGTTTTTGCATAATCCTGCAAAGTCAAAACAAAAGATTAACATATAAAAGCCAAAGGATTAGCTTGACAACCACAAGGTGCTCACGGAGATTGAGATTGTGATATGATACCTTAAAAGCACCAAGACCCTGCCTTCTGTCGCATCCAAAGTGGGCCCACTCACCACATATTCCACAGTTCACCCAATCTCCTGCTGCGCTACTGCAGAACAGTTTCCAATAACATGTAAGCAGACATTAGCAAAGTCAAAAAATTTCAACACTGGAGAAGTAAAAAAATAGGGTGGGATAAATGCTAACCTGTGACACAATAAACAGCACTCTCCATCTACATCATCATGAGCCAATTCGTATTCTAGGAGGTAAGTTTCGTAATGTCTTTTAAGCGTATTTCCAACACCCTGTGAAAACAAGAACCATACTCACCTGTATCAATTGATGTGTTACAATCTACTGAACCCTTTCACATAAAGGAGTGACTTGGTCTATTCATCCTGTAGTGATTACATACTTTTTTGGTATTTGAGCTAAGATAATTGGAAAGAATCCCCAAACATTCTAGATGCACTACTCTGCCACAGAACTAATGGTCCCACCTATTCATTTTTATTTATTTATAGGATATGCTTTTTCCTTCCCAGGCAGGCCCAGAGTCAGCACAACTCTGACACAAAATTAACTGTTTCACAATTCTGGTGCCACCTATTCATTTTTTATTTATAGGATATGCTTTTTCCTTCCCAGGTAGGCCCAGAGTCACCTTACTACCTCTTCGTTAATCTTGAAACATTAATTATTTCAAAGTTAAAAACAAAACCAAAGGGAGATTATAGACATACAGTCATTCTATTGGTCATGGTGTAATTGCGCATCTTTGAGAAGATCTGTCCTTTCCAGTTGATGCCGTTGCCAACATGAAAGCCTCCCCTTGTAACCACCTGACAAACACCTCATCCTTCAATAACAAATTTCACTAAATTCTATATATTTTCTTCAGTAAGTGAAACCTAATTCCTGGCCAAGGAATTTGGTTAGTTCACCTCTTTATACAAGTTGTAGAGGTCAAGCCGCTTTCCATTGAGAATGGCATCTGGAAACTCGGCGAGTCCACCTTGAGGAATGAGTCGACTATGTCCTCGGAGAATTAGAAACTGCATTACATCCTTCAAAAACTCCTCCTGCTCAAGGGATAAATAAAAAGTAATCATAAGCAAGTGATTGCAACCAAAAAAAAAAAAACAAAAAAAAAAAAACAGGAGGAAATTAAAACCCCAATAGTTAGGTATTATATTGGAAGAGATAGCATGCAAAAGAATTTCATACTGTAATAAGGGAACTCCTTTCATGTCCCCACTTTTTTTTATTCCACAACATCCCCTCTTATACCTTACCAATTCTTATTTTCCAAGCAAAATTACATCTTTTGAAAATAATTTTGAAATAATAAAATAATAAAAATTCCCACTACCATTTTAAAAGTAGCTATTCCTTATTTTGATTTTCTCATACACTACCCCACTTTCTTTCTTGACAGTTATTTTATTTTATGATCTACATCTATACTAATTTTTATTACATGGTTACAGCCTACATGAGGAAAACAATCTCCAGCATGCGAAGGGCTAATATGTTGATTACTTGTGGACATATATAGTTACTTAACTCTGTGTATAATATATAGAAACAGAGCTGGTTGTTCCTCTCGAACTTGTTCAACACCTACAAACTGATTTAACATTTTGAAAGAAAATAACTCACCTCTAAGCAAGAATGTATTGGGCTTCTTCCGCAACCATGTTTCTTTAAAGGCAGAGGATTCAAGGAAATAATCTGCTTAGAATGTGAAGAGCTTGAGTACGATTTTCGTTGTGTTGTTGGAGTTAATCCAACAATATTGAGCTTTGTGGGGGGAGCAGGAGGTAGATTAGCTTTAAATTGGCCTCCATCGTGCCCATCTAACTCAGACATTCCAGAAAAGGGTGTCATTTTAGGACGACGAACATGAGGAATGGGCCTCATTGCAGCTATTTTCAATCTTTGCCTAGGTGGAAGTAAAGGCGTGCTAACCCCATTCATGGCTCCAGCTTCTTTGTTGTCTTCGTCTATTTTATAAGCAGCTAGACTTGGAAGCCTCTGGCTGTAATTAGAACCCCGGCTTGTCTCTTGGCATGGTTGAGATCTCTTCTTACTAGGAGGAGGTGGTCTCAACCAAGTAGGAGGGCTGCCGAGAATGAAGTCATTCGATTTATTATCTTTTCCCAGACTTGAACAGAAGAAAAGAAGGCGCTCAGCATCTTCTTTTTCAAAAGAAGCAACAGGTAATCCCTGAATGCTGGCAATGCCAAGTGCAACTAAACTATGATAGGAAACATCAGGTGCGAGCTGCCTCAAAACCTGAAATTGTAGTCGCAGCAAATACAGCAGTTCCATAAAATACTGGAAAAATTGCCTCTTTTTTTATTCAACCTAAATAAAAACTGAACACAGACGATCTAAAAGCCAACAAGATAAATTTTCTTTTTTAATAGAATGCTCCTTAGATCTTCCCAAGTACTGATGTGGTAGCCATAAAAGCAGACTCTCCATTTTCACGAGGTTCATGCCTTCTATACAAGTTAGCCCACCCCAATCTCTTGTAATACCCAACCAAAAGAGGGATGAATTTGATTACAACCGCAGATTGGGCAGGCGAGTGGTGACTAGTAGAGTCAAAATTAATAAAAGGGGGCATAATTCACACAATTCTTTCAGATTCTTAAAATGTTACCAGATATCATGATAGCAAAGACTTAAGACAGGGAAAGAAGTAGGTAAAAACCTGTGAAGCCCATGCTGGAACCTTCATGCATATTTCAAATACAGTAGCCCCACATGCAATTGAAGCAGACTTCCGTGGTTCAGCTAGAGGTACTTTGTTTCCCTCATTGTTGGGCAGTGCACGTACTAGTTGAATCTCTTCAATAACCTCATTCTTTATATGATTCTCCAAAAGCTGAAAATAAACAGGTCACAAGGTGTAAAAGTTGAACAGCTCCGACTACCAGAACTTTTCCAGACAAGTCCTTCAGGATTACCTGATCATCAAAGCAAGTTTGTGCACTGCCTGACACAAGAAGTGAGATGTGCGCAGAACTACATGTTGATACATCACATCGCATAGTCACAACACCACGAGAAAATGTCCCGGCCTGAAGAGGCGGTGGAGGAGCACTGATCACATTGAAAAACATTAATTAATGAATTGTATTCACAACACTGCACAACTGCACAACAATTCATCTTTGGGGGAAAATAATAAAAAAGTAACAGGGAGTTTGAAAGTTCAATGTAGTATTGAAGATGTTTCAAATGCCAAAAAGCATTAATATTCAACACCTACTTTAGAAAAACATAAGAAAATGGTGACGCCTACACATGAAGGCTTCTCTTGTAAACAAAGTCAACAGTATCCTTTCTCCACATGAACAGTTATTTAAACCAATAAGATGATGAAACTACTATGCAATTAAAAAATTACAAATATCCAATCGAGCAACAATAAAAGAGCATCCATTATTTACAGGATCCAACATACCTAAACTTGCCATGAAGCTTGCTCCCACGCATCTGGAGCAACATAATTACAAAATGAGGAAAAATGATCACTCCTTGCACCATGATGATGATATTAAGGGTAGTAGATAAAAATAAGATAGTTATTTTTTGGATAGATACAAATGTAACCAAGTTACGTAAGGCAGTACAAATACTCTTTTCTTCACTAACTTTAATATGTCAAACCAAGCATTCTCCAGCAGGGCATGACGAAATGCGTCCCCAAAATAAAGCTACAGGAAAATGAAAGGCAAATAGGCTAAGGAGAAATCACACTTACTTCGATGTTTAAGAGGGCATTGAGACCATCCTCCAAAGGTTCTAATAAACTTGCATCCTGAAAATACGTCAGCCCATCATAAGTCTATGAATGAGGAGATGGGTATGTTTTTGCTGGCATTCGTGTGCATGTGTTCCTACATGAAGAATTAGTATTTAAACACTGGTAAAAAGAGGTACAGTCGGGCTTACCAATGTGGAAGGCTCCCCACAAACAAGAAACCTCAAGATCACATCATCATCATGTATCTTTATAGCAGGGAGAGTACCCAAGGAACCTTCTTCATCTTCCTCCACATCTGCCTCAGGGGGATCAACGTTGATCTTCAAACGATCACCAAGAAGGCATGGCCCCAGCTCAGCACTACTAGATTTGTGTCTGTTAGCAGGAATGGCATGGCTGTTTTCTACACAGTAAAGCCTAAAGGAAGCATATGCAAGTTGGAAAGCATCCCATGTATGAGTTGATGAACTGAAATCCAAAAAACTGCAATTGTCAAGCCTGTTTAGTGTTTGTACAGAATATAGTAGCGTAAAGATGTGTCAATTAACATCGCGAATTGTACAATTCCTATAATCCAATCAATGGCATTATCTCCAGTGACGCTAAATAGACATTAAACAACAGTAGTGCACATATATACATGTGCTAACCACAACCTTTTCAAAATGGCATTTCTTTCTCTATAACCAATCCAACAAGCTATCTAGAGATCCTTTACCCACATGCTCAGAAAAATTAATAAAAAATAAGTACCTCTGTACGACTGAAAGCAATGCATGTCGAAAGTGGCAAGCTGCATAAGAAGAAAATTCATGTTTCCAATATATCACATAAGGAATTCCCTGCACATGAAACATACATAGTCAACCACAATTTTCAACAAAAAATAAATAACAGGCTTACTCAGACCAAAAAATAAATAACTAAAATAACAAAACTGGCTTGCAGTTCTGAAACAAAAGTTCAACACCGTAACTAGCCATTTCTCACTGAACCCTGGTAGTGAACTCCTGAAAGCATACTTAATAAGCCTTACTGTAATTACCTTAGAGTGAAGTGCCGCTGCCAAATTTTCACCATTTGGAACCTCCAAATAAACCTGCATATATACATATATTAAATGAAGCTGGGTCACATGAAAAAAAAACCTTTCGAGATATTACAAAGAACAATAGAAAAAAACAGAAGAAAAAAATCACATAAACCAAAATTGGGGAATGAACTGCATACAGATTTCCAGACCACAAGAAATCATGCAATGCAGACTCTCCTCACACCTCACAAGACATTTCCCAATTACCTACTTCTTGATTTTTCAATATCTTGTCAAATGAGTAACTCAGAGTTAAAGAATTGCATGCCGCCATAATTAGATAAATAAAAAATAAAGGAAGCAATTCCCCAACTACATAATAAATTTTTCATTCCAATGAAAGAAAGAACAAGGGCATAAATCATACATACATAAAAAAGGACTTTGCAAGTTCAGGAAATCTAATACATACAGTTGTAGGCAACGTGGCACTGAAGATCTCAGTTATAGCTTCAGCAGTCGACAAATCAACATCTTCCCAGACAGGAGACCCAATTTCATTATTCTCAAGCTGTTCTCCTTGCAAGTATACAAGATTTGGCTTATATGATTCAAGCATTTTACAGAACTCCTCTTTGCTTGGCTTGGTCAGAGTTTGAACCTGCATTAGAAGAGTGACAAATATGGTAAATTTCAAAACTAAACTGAAACAAGGAATTCACTTAATGAGCTAAAAACAAGAAGATACTGGTAATTAAAGTATACGCAACACATTCCATATTTAAAATTCAGAAGAGAATGGTAATAGCAAATTCTAACCTCCAAACGACCTGAAGAGACTAACTCTGGAAACGGGTATTTGAGCTTCTCATCTAGGGTGTCCTTGTTAGGTTTTTCTTCAGAAATTTTCCCACAAGTGACCACAAGCAGACTACAAGTGTGCTTTGAAGCTCCCTGAGAATGATTCATTATTTCCCTGCAGGCGCCCAGAGAGTTGGCAAAGCAAAGAAGCTCGAGCTGCTCACCCAAGAATTAAAACCCGAAAACCATCACATCTCCTAGATTATAACACTGAGGGCATGCATCAACTTCGACCCTGACTTGGATACCAACCACACCAACCTGATCAAATTTCCAACTTGATTCAACTTGTAGCTAGCATTCAAGGAGGGATAACCAAATCTACTAAGAGGGGTCAAATCCCTCCTCACAAAGCACTCTCAGAACCAAAATTTCGCCAGAAAGCCAGCATGGACTCAAAGAACAGAAGGTCCTAGCAACAAGATCCAGGACCCAAAACAAGCCAAACCCTATCTCACAGGAAGAACCTATAATGGAAACTATGAGCAAACTCGACCAACTTTTGCTTACTGATGGAAGCAAATTGGAAAAAAGCCCTCGAATTTCAACCCAAAAACTGTTGAAATTGAAAAAATAACCGAGACCCAAATGAGAAAACCTGGAGAAATAACGAACCTGGCAAGGAACAAGGGAAAATTCACCACTTCAGACCACAGAAACAGAAAAACTCACCGACCCAGATGAGGAATTTGAAGAACTTGAACAACCCAGAAGAGAAAATCAGGAAATACCGACGACCCAAGCGAGTCCTTAGCTTCTACAATCACAAAAAAGCACAAAATAGACGAGTAAAGTATGAAAAGAGAACCCTAGGCCCGTAAAATCCAAATCCCCAAAAAGAAATTCGCATAAAAAAAAAACCAACTTCTAATAGGAATTAATTTATTTATCTGTTTCTGTCTATTGTATCTAATTCAGCACCAAAATAAATCAAAATACTCACAGTCACCAAAATTTAATAAATTTAAAGTAATTAATATTCGCATTTGTTAAATAGGTGGGTGTGTCAGAAAAATGCATTCAACCTCAAAAAGGTCAAACATAACCAAAAAAACATTGATGAAACAAAAAGAGACTAATTAAAAGGACTTTTGACGAACTTGATAAAGTACCAAACTTTGATTGGAACCCAATTGAGTTTAGCGTGTAACAAACATTCAACCCAAAGCCTCAAAGCCAAAAGTTCGTAACTTTCTTAGAAATTGAACCAAAACCAAAACAGAGGAGCAGTAAGTTTTTCAAGTCCCATTACGATTTGTTAATCTTTTTCTTGTATTATTATTACCCTCAAGATTCGGAACTTGTGGAAGGTAAAGTAACAACAACAATGTTTTTGATGTGGTCATATGCTCCAAAAGATAATCAAAGAAATCCCAGGATTTCTTTACTATATTTGTTTTCTTATGCATTTCATTTAATTTAATTTTCCTGTTGGGTTTTGGGTTAAGATTGCCATTCATAATTCTTTTCGTTTTTCTTTTGATTGCTTCAAGTTGATTGGATGCACGAGGAGGCCCTGATCTTATTTGCTCGGAGCTTGATCAATGATCAAAGCTCATCCAATTCCCAGTCTCCATCAACATCTCGCTCCCACGTGCGCGCGCATAAATGTACACGCTATGGTGCCTAAGCGCCGAATGAAGCATGCAATGCAAGTAATCATTTCAAAAGTAACTCCCAACTCAACTTGAAACTTGAAATTTGAGCTCCGAATGCAAATTAGAAAGGATTTTGGAGTTAAAGTTTGAGTCTTTTAATTTCCAACTCCATTTGAAAAGAAAAAAAATACCAACCCAATCACAAATGCAATTTCATTATCCAAACCATCGATTTTGTATGTTATGATTGTGATTAGATCAATAATCGAACATAATTTTTTTTTTTTTTATGAACACTAAACTATTTGTGATGATAATCAAATAGCTAAACAGAATTCTAGACTGAGTTTTAAAAGTAGCACGTTTCAAGATATGCTCAACATCAAAACAAAATAAAAAATTGACTTACCTTATATTTGTAGAACTTATGAGTTAAGTTGGTACTTTTAATGTCTTTAATTGTACTGTTGAAATTTATATTTGATTATAATATATAAAAAAAAAAGGTTCACGAGTTAACTCAATCATATTTGGAATCTGAATTAAAGTCTCAAATTGGCCATCCAACCTACTAATTTCTTGAAGTTATTAAGTCTTACCACACATGATTGAGCTTGAACTTGAGTAAGCTACCATAAGAATTGAGAGATTTTCTCTCTTCTATTTTGCTTCGACTGATGAATTTGAATTTTGTGCTTATCTTGTGACAACAACTAATGTTTATGCACGTGCCCATGTAAATTTGTCTTCTCCCATTTTTGATATTGAAGGAGAGTGGTGGTTTTATTAGTTTTCTTTTAATTCAGGAAAATGAACAAGTTTCTTATCCGCCTAGTGTCACATCATGTTGTTAACAATAGATCTTAATTTCAATTCCAATTGTCAGAAATTAAAGGCTTAACCAACAAAGTAAGGATACTTTCTTTTAAGAAACAGAAAAGGCAAGATAGTGAAATTTTATAACCGTAAGTACGAGTTTAACAGCATCTCCAACGAACTCTTATCATTAAAACCATATTATGCGACATAATTAGAGATACTCGGAGTACCACAACCAATGCTATTTGAACATGATGGGATTGTATTTGATATGATCTGCTTATATGATCCGAAGGTTAGTTGTCATGTCTTTAATATATGAATATGGGTAAATTACTCAAATGGTCCTCAAACTTGTATTCGATTTATATTTTAGTCCCTCAATTAAATTATTCATTCAAATGATCCATTAACTATATATTAATCGCTCCATTGGTCTTACTTTCTAATTTTCTGTTAAATTTAGCCACATTTTAGGGTAAATACGACTTTTCATAATTAACAAATAAAATAGGGTTAAAATAAATACAAAATTAGAAAATCATTGAAGAAAAAGAGAAAAAAAATCATGAGACCCAAACCCCCTCCCTTCGATTTCTTCTCCCCCATTCCCCACAGACCTCTCCAATTACTGCGTTTGTAAAAGATGGTTTGTCAATGGACTTCAACCATCCAGCCCAACAATTAATGTCCAAAATAATACTAACAAAGGTCTGATCTTTGATAACAGTTGGCTGTTTTGTTTCATTTTCCAAGGTGGGGTTTTGATCATTTCTTGGTGCAATAACTTGGTTTGTGTGAAAAGCTGAAGCGGTATGTCTACTTGCTGCTGCTGCTGAGGAGTGAGGACCCAAGGAGGATGGAGAAGCTTGTTAAAGAGACGCAGAGGAAGAGGAAAGCTCCTGAAGAGGTGGGCAATGGCGAAAATGGTGGTGGAGCTGAAGAGGATCAATAGAGGCAAAAAAGAAGTAGGCAAAAAAGTGAAGGAATTCTGGGAAATGGGGATCAAGACACTGCAGGTGAGCTGGTTGAAGGATGGTTTGGCGGTGGTCTGAGTGTTGGTGAAGAAATTGCTCGCCTTTTTTGGTGAAGGGAGTGGTGGGAGTGTTGGCCTTGGTATTGATGGCATAAATCCCCAAAACCCTCGCAGCAATTTCGGCGTCTTGGCCGAAGAACCGGTACTTGTACTTGGAATGTGAGAAATTAACAGTGGCTGTGATTTTGGGAGGTGGGGTTGGCGGGTGATGAGGTGGGGAAGAGGGTGGTGGGTGGTTGTCTCTCAACAACAAAGGGAAATCAATGGGGAGGGGGAGATGGTCTGGGTGGTTGTTGATTTGGGGTTCTGGGTTCGTTGGGAGGGGGTTTGTGGAAGATTTTTTTTCTTTTCTTTTTATGTAGTTGCTGGCTTGGGTGGAGGGTGGGGAGGAGTTGGGGTTTTGGGTTCATGAGGCCTGGGGTGGAGGGTGGTTGTTGGATGGGTTTGGGTGGAGAGTGGTTGTGGGATGGGTTTTGGGGTTGGGGCGGCGGCCATGGGGGAATGGAGAGAGAGAGAGAGAGAGAGAGAGAGAGAGAGAGAGAGAGAGAGAGAGAGATTTTATTTCATTTTTCAGTATTTATTTATTTATAACGTACAAAATGACCAATTTGCCCTCATATTTAACAGCAACATTGATAGAATGTAACGATAGGACCAATGAAACGATTAATATATAGTTAATGGACCATTTAAACGAATAGTTTAATTGAGAGACCAAAATGTAAATCGAGTACAAATTTAAAGACCATTTGCGTAATTTACCCATATGAATATTAATATATAGCATGAGATCTAGCAAAAGGCCAGAATCATTTTGTTTGCAGATCGGAAAAAGAAACGAGTCTATATACAAAATGAAGCCTAGGGAGTCAAATTCACCGGCCTAGTGATTTCAGCACCGACTGCTGGCAACCCTTTAATTGCCTGAAAAATCTATCTTTCGGACCACAAATAAGTTAAAAGTTATGCTACAGGCCACACCACTCACAACTACTTCTACAAGCACCTTTAATATATGCTAAATGAAGGGAAGCACGCCAAAGCAAACCATGAGACAGGTCTTTTGTAATCAAGCTCTCCAACATTTAAATCACACCTTTTCACTAATTTGGTGAAACTAATTAATCCAGCTCTTCAAGGATTTCCAAAACTGATGTGGGTTTACCAAAGTTTGGTTTGGTAAAACAATGGTATGATCTATGATTTGAATAGCCTCGGCAAGACTTGAAATCTCTCATGAATCTCTTTTAAATCAGTTATAACTGTCAAGAAGTCTAGGTTGAAATATATTGAAATCTGTTTGTAATCTTTGAAAGGAGTTTTGTGTCTCAGTTTCATATTTATACGATCTTGACTGGCTTGGCTTCTAAGTTAACATTTGCAATACTTTTCTATTAATGTCCATAGACACTCTTTATTGTGGCAGAAAATGAATGACAACACATACTTCGACTATAGTCACGTGATGTGTGTCCAATTTATGGCCAACACCCTTTGACCACGGATAATCTGTGCCTAACATGAATACGGACCACATGTGTATCCGTGACTTATACTTTATAATGACGTTTTCCACTAGTGATTGTCTAAATATTCTATCCCATGAAATAATGTCACCATCTTGGCTAGAAATAGGCCAAGAATGTGACTTTAAGTACAAACATATAGCATTCTAAGTTTGTAACAACATGCATGTTTAATAAGGGTCGCATTAGAGCAACCAGTTAAAGTAAAGGATAGTGGCATTTACCTCCTTGAAGAGCCGTCTTGAGTCTTCCCCTAATTATTAATTACCGGATTAATGCATTTTCCTATAGTTTTTCATTTGCAGCAGAAACATCAATGATTATTTATGTGTGGTATTCTTATAGGATCACCATGTTCACTTAATTCTAGAGGTTGTGACGTTCTTCATTGAAAATCTTTTACTTGAACATGTCATGAACCCTGAAACACAGTATACAGTGATTGGCTACTTTACATAACACATATATTTGATTAATCTAACGCAGAAATTCAAGCTTGATTTGAAAAACAATGAATTAAGCTCGAAGGTATGCCCGGATTCTGAGTGCAGCAGATAGATTTGATCACCCCTTCATCAAACTGGGAAGCATTTTTATGGCAGTCCTGCATATTTTCAGCAGCCTTCTTATAGATCTCACTTATTAGCATATGAGCTTATTTATCATTAATTTGCTTTCATTCAGCACTTAATTGAAGCTCATAATGGAGATTTAAAACCCTCGTGGTTTAGGTAATGACACATCCTCTCTATATGATTGCAGCCTTGCAGGTTGCTGTTGTTGAATATTCACGTTTATGCATAAGATCTTCCAACTTTTGTTCTTCTTCAATCTTTCCAAAAAATCTGTTATTTGGATCGTAGAGCTTCTTTCATTTTCATGATTTGAAAGTCTACCAATGATAGGATATTTAGAAAAAAAATTTATAACGGGACACACTCTCACCGAAATTACGTCTCACAACTAGGTATCGAATCTATCACAATTTATATGGTGTCGTGGGGCACAAATCGACTATGGAAGAATTGACAACAAACGGTGAAGTGAGACCACAAACAACATTATCTTCTTCAAACAATAAGCGCATATATAGGATGGTTTATCTTTCCAAATCTAACCATGAGAGAATAGAACAACAGTGTGTCACAGATTTAGTCTGTTACTGGACAAAGCTGCACATATACCAAAACGTTGATATCTATGAAAATATCTAAGGCCAAAGGTTGCTGCCTCCAATAAGAGTTTTCCAGTTATCATAAACAAACAATACAAGAAAGCGATAGAGCAAGAAGGTGAATTGATACTTATCTCAAAATTGAAAGGGATATAATAATTTTTTTAATCTTGTTATACAACAATAATTATACATTCCAACAGCTCATTTCATCAAGTTTTTCTTCCCGCTTAGGAATTTTTAACTCATGGAAGCTAGAAAAATTAAAAAGATTATATATTTATATTATGAGACTAATTAATTTTTAAAGTGCAAATATGTTTCTGTGCTGTGGGATTCGGTCTTGCTGTAGATGTACATCTTCCAAGACACTAAGCCGACTCTTAGTATTGCTGCTGCAACGATTTTGACCACGCCTGTAAGATGCTAGCATTTGCTTGGTAGAAGACTCTAAGTCTCTCATTTCATCAATCACAATCTGTCTGTTCCTGCACTGTATGCTGCAAAATCCTAGATCACCTCTGCATTCACATATTCGATTCGCAAACTATATCAGAATCTATGCCAAGTCCCATCCCGCAGTTTAGATTAGTTTAACGTAGATTATCGCTTGTATAAAAATAAAAATAAAAGTCTTATTCTGGAACAACAAAAAAAATTATATTTTCTCAGAAGAAAATTATGAAAAAACCAACAAAGATGAAGAATTAAGTTTTGGAAATTCATGCATATGTGTGGAGAGTCTAATTATTTTTACAAGTTTTACCTGTACATGTAGACCTCTTTCTCAAGGCTTAATCCCTTGTTGCATAAGTGACATGTTTTGAGAAAGCAAGAGAACTCAGGGTTGGGCTGGCTCAATCTTAATGAAGATTTCACAATGATATTTGACTTGTTCCCTTGTGAGATCTGTATAAGGATTTTCAATCCAACAGCCACTGAGCTCTGCTTATGGTCAACCAAATTGGAGGCCTTTCTGAACTTGGAGATCATTTTTGCTGAACCAGAGAGAAGCGGAGAGAAGAGATGAGAGAAGAAGAAAGAAGAAGAAACAGAAAACTTAAGAGGGTTTGTGAAGTAAGGGCTGAGCATTAGATATTTAAAGGCAACTTTGGTTCTCAGTCCACATACACACACAGAAATAGATAAATAATATTTAAACAAAGATAGACAGAAGACTTTACTTATGTTATTTTGATTTTGTTATTGCTACATCATGAGCCACGTGCTGCAATTTGCTTGTTCCATGTCTTTACCATGTATGCATCCTCCTGCAGGGTTAAACTTAAAACGAGTTAAAAACAGGAAAAGGGTTTTGAAGTTGAAGCCATTTTCTAGCCTAGGCCTCTGGTTTTGTTTGGCCCTGCCAGAAAATGAGCGGACCTTTTGTTTTTTGTCCAGCATGAGAAACGTGATAATTGTGAAATAAATTGTGTGGATCCTCTTTGTTAATTATTAATTCTTTTCACTTTTCTTGTCCCCCCACTATAGAGAAGTCGATTCCACTAAGGAATTGAGTTGGCAGTGAATAAACTTTACTTTTATATTCGATGTCCTAAGTTTGATCTTTTTTCTATTTTTTTTTATCTTTACTTCCTAATATATTATGATTCTATTTATTTCCTTTTGTATAGATATTATGTAATTAGGACTTTATCTTAGTTTTTTAGTATAACCCTACTTAGGGTTTGTACTTTTGTATTATAAATACCTCCTTTTGGAGAATGAAATATAATTTGAAAATATTCTACCCACTTTGTTTGACATGGTATCAGAGCAAACTTTTCTAGAGACCTGTGCGTTGTGCCCACCCGTATTCTAACCCCATATTTTTTTTCTCTACTTGTGCCGTGTGTGCCCCGCTCTGGGTTTGTGAGTTGTGTTGCCGTGTTTGTGCCATTCCTGTCTTCATGCAGCTGCTGTATTTGCGCCTTTGCTGTGTTCCGTTGTGCACTCTGCTGTGTTCATACCTTTACTGTGTTCGTGCCTGTCTTCGTGCATCTGCTGTGTTTGTGCCTCTATTGTTCCATTGTACTCTCTGCCGTGATATTTTGAATTTCTGCTGCAATCATGGGTGATAACTCCTTTGTTGGTTCTGCTGTTGCTGCTTCTGGAAATTTATGTGGTTCAGACTGTATTTCAGGTACTGGCTCCAATACTTGGATAATTGATACTTGTGCTTCTGATCATATGACTTATGATGCTACATTTTTTGATGAGTTGTCTAGTCACACGCGTGACCCATACATAACTAGTGCTAATGGCTTGCCCTCTCCGATTACTGGCGAGGGCACAATCTCTCTCACTCATACTTTATCCTTGTCTCGTGCGTTACTCGTTACTAATATCCATTGTAACTTGTTGTCTGTTGGCCGATTACTTGATACACTTAATGCTTCTGCTACTTTCTATCCTACATATTGCTCTTTTCAGGATCTCAAGACTTGCGAGACGATTAGGCATGGTAAACGGATAAGGGGTTATATTATTTGACATTGCATTCTGCACCAGTTCGTGATCGTGTCGTTCATACTGTTCAAAGTTGCAGTGTCAAAGACAAATAATAAATTTGGTTATGGCATCGTCGCTTGGGACACCCGTGCTACCTTAAGCGTCTGTTTCTATCTTTATTTCGCTCTTGTGATGAGTCCAGTTTTAAGTGCGAGACATGTATTTTGGCCAAGAGCCATCGCACTGTGTTTCCTTTGAGTGACAGTAAAGCTGTAAAACCTTTTGATTTAGTACATTTGGATGTATGGGAACCTGCTCGTGTGACTTCTAATGGTTTCCGTTGGATTGTTACTTCTTTTTTTTAGTGAATGCACTCACCTAACACATGTGTATTTGATGAAGAATAAACATGATGTTGCTTCTATTCTTCCTGAATTTTGTGTCATGATGTCTACTCAGTTTCATGATCGAGTCAAAGTGTTTCGGACTGATAACGGAGGAGAATATTTGAATAATTCCTTGACCCATTTTTTTCGTAATCAAGGCATTATCCACCAAACTACTACTCTATTCACTCCTTAGCATAATGGTGTGTCTGAACGCAAGAATCGTCACTTACTTGAAGTTGCATGCTCCCTTCTATTAGACATGTCTGTTCCCTATCATCTTTGGGACCATGGTGTTTTGGCCGCAACCTATCTGATTAACCATACTTCTAGTCGGTTTCTTGATTTCAAGACTCCGCGTGATGTATTGTGTGCCCATATTTCTCTGGTCTCTGTCTCTAAGTTGCCTCCGAATGTGTTTGGGTATGTTGCCTACGTTCATGTCTACTCTCATCAACGGAGTAAACTGGATTCATGCGCTCTCCGATGTGTCTTCATTGGTTATTCTACTACTCATAATGGTTATAAATGCTATCATCCTCCAACTCAGAAGGTGCATGTTACTTTGTATGTGACTTTTTATGTAGAGGTACCGTATTATGTTTCTCCTTCATCTCCAATTCAGGGGGAGAATGAGAGTAAATTGGAGAGTATCGGATTGCAGGATCTTGAACTTAGAGATGTGGGTGAGGACGATACAAATGATGATCTCAGAGAGAAAACGAGGTCACCCAGTAGATAGCGATCGGTCACACAAGTCTGGAGCAAAAGAGGAAGCACTCTGCCTAGAAACGACCAGTCACCCAGATGGGCACGACTGGTCGTGACCCGATGCCTGACGCTAATACACTCTGCCTAGAAACGATCGGTCGCCAAGAAGATAGCGACCGATCGCCTGGGTCAACTGATGGTATTCCGTGTGTTTCTTGCGAAGATGAGTTTGATACAATACCCCCCTTTGCCCTGCCATTGCCCCAGTCCAGTCGTGATACTGAGTCAATTGAGTTAATTTCTGATGATCTGTCTGTGTCTACTTATCAATTACCCCCACGAACTACTCTTGGGAAACCCAAAGTACAATATTCTCCTGATATACATGCCAAATCGAAATATCTCATTAGCCATTATGTCACAACTCATCTTTTATCTATGTCATATGCATCATATTTGTGTCAATTATCTAGTGTATGTGTGCCAACTAAGCTGCAGGATGCTCTATCTAACCCCAAATGGACGGATGCCATGAATGTGGAAATTGATGCCTTAATCAAGAATAAGACGTGGGATCTAGTTCCTTTGCCACAAGGGAAGAAAGCAGTTGGATGCATATGGGTGTTTACTTTGAAGCATAAGGCTGATGGTTCCATTGATCGTTACAAGGCTAGATTGGTAGCCAAGGGGTATACTCAGACATGTGGAGTGGATTATATGGAGACATTTGCTCCAGTGGCAAAGCTCAATATTGTGCTTGTGCTTTTATCCTTTGTTGCTAACCACGATTAGCCCTTATTGCAGTTTCATGTCAAAAATGCATTTCCACATGGTCACCTCCAGGAAGAGATTTACATGGATTTTCCTTCTGGTATTCATGTGACCTCTAAGGAGGGTGTTGTATGTAGACTGCGGAAGTCCTTGTATGGATTGAAGCAATCTCCAAGAGCGTGGTTTGGAAGATTTGCTACATCTATGAAGAAATTTGGGTATGTGCAAAGTAATTCGGATCATACTTTGGTTCTGAAGTGCCGCAAAGGTAAATTGACAACTTTAATAATTTATGTTGATGATAGGATTGTAACTGGATATGATCAGACAGAAATACAGAGTCTCCAGAAATATCTGGAGTATGACTTTGAGATGAAATCATTAGGTGACTTGAAGTATTTTCTCGGGATTGAAGTTGCCAGATCTAAGCATGGTATTTTCTTGTCTCAAAGGAATTATATTTTGGATTTACTTGCAGAAACTGGAATGTTGAATTATAAACCAATTGATACTCCTAGTAAATAGAATCACAAGTTGGGGTTTTGTCATGATCAAATTCCTACTGATAAGGAGCACTATCAACAACTTGTGGGGAAATTAATTTATTTAGCTCATACACGTCTTGACATTACATATGTAGTGAGTGTAGTGAGTCAATTTATGCATTCACCTAGTGAAGACCATATGGGAGCTGTGACGCGTATTTTGAGATATCTCAAAGTAACTCATGGCAAGGGGTTAATGTTTTCCAAGTATGGTCATACAGATGTGGAAGGATACACAGATACTGATTGGGCAGGTTCAGATACTGATTGGGCAGGTTCAGCTACTGATAGGCGTTCTACCTCTAGGTACTTTACGTTTGTTGGTGGTAATCTTGTTACTTGGAGGAGCAAGAAACAAAAGGTGGTGTCTCGATCTGAGGCTGAGTATCGTGGGATGGCCCATGGCGTATGTGAGTTACTGTGGTTGAGGAGATTATTGAGAGATCTTGGCTTTGGACCTAAGAAACCTATGGATTTATATTGTGACAATAAGGCTGCAATTGCAATTGCAATAACCCGGTGCAACATGACCGTACAAAGCATGTGGAGGTTGATCGAAATTTCATTAAAGAGAAGTTGGATGCGAAGATTGTTTCCTTCCCGTTCATCAGTTCTAAGTATCAGTTAGCCGATGTCCTTACAAAAGCTGTTTCTACTAGTAACTTCCTCAACGCGCTTGACAAATTGGGCATGTGCGACATCTTTGCTCCAACTTGAGGAGGAGTGTTAGCAAGATCCTAGTGTAATTAGGAGATTTACTTCCTAATATATTATGATTCTATTTATTTCCTTCTGTATAGATATGATATAATTAGGACTTTATCTTATTTTCCTAGTATAACCCTACTAGGGTTGGTACTCTTGTATTATAAATACCTCCTTTTGGAGAATGAAATATAATCTGAAAATATTCTACCCACTTTATTTGACACGATTCACCTTTCAAAATCTCCCAATATCACTTATATAAAATAAAAATATTGATTTTTCTTTTGGAAATTCCAAAAATATACAATCGAAATTGTCAAAAATTATACACAAACATTAGTATTGGCGTATAAGAAGGAACTCATCAAAGTGTCAGAAAAATAAAAAAGAATCACCAAGAAGAAAAGTAAAGCCTATTTCTTTTCACTCCCTAGGAATATATAATTAGGGTTGAAGCAATGATATTGGACAGTCCCGATCTCTTAGACTATAAGGGTCCAAGAGATTTGTGGTCACTCACCGTTGGATGTAAATTCAACGGTTCACTCACTCTTGCACTCCTTTTAAGAAACTTTTTTGAATTATTGGATTTACATCCAACGGTGGGTGACCACAATCTCTTAAACCCTTGTAGTCCAAGAGATCGGGGCTGATACTTAAATATTAAACATTTTAAAACTAATGGTTCATGAGATCCATTTATTCTTTATTTATACCCATAATTTTCCCTACTAAATATTTTACTCACTCTTAATATGATGCAAAGATTTGAACGTTGATTTTTAGGTCCTCAATCAAAGATCCTTTTTATAAAATTTCCTTAAAATCGGAAATTGTCTAATCATTCGATTGTCATTTTTTATTATTTTAATTGTTTATAGAAAATTAATATTATGCTCATCTATTTATTTGACAACAATTAATAAGGAAATGATTTTAAATTTGGATGATCTTTTAATACTTAGCTAGAAAATGAGTTGTTTGGATTGTGAGGTTGTGTAATAAAGCTCACAGGACTAGTTAGCACCATACCGTATGTATACAAGCTCCAATATGTGGCGCCCATATAAGACATTTTTTACCCCACATAGTTGCATTATGCACAAAGACTTTAAATGAAAGGGATTGTGACCATATAATATAATAGTTGCATCCCTATTGTATACATGATATGATACAATATAGAATCATCTACAAATTCGAAAACAACCACTATCAGTCTAGAATATCGAATTTAAAGCTATTGCTTATAGTTAATGGGATCTAGACTAGTGGAAAAGGGCATTGACTTGCAGACCAGAAGTCTCAGGTTTGAATTGTTAAAGAATACAATACAGTTCCACATCAGATGTACTTAACAAAATATAAAGTCCCATATAATAAATGGCTCCACTCCTAAAAAAATCGAGGCTTTTGTATAAAACTCCTCACCTGCTAAACATGTGGTTAAGTTAGAGACAATATTGATGCTGTTAGTAGTGGACCAATGGTCCGTCCCTCTGAAATCTTAACACGAACCCCCATGATATCATTTGTGTGTGTGAAAAATCCTCTTCCCTTTTAATTAAAATTATTGCTTATATACCAACCCTGACAAAATCAATCAACTGCTGCCTTTTATTTATTTATTGATCAATCACTTTTACATGTATTTTACATAATAGGTTTAAAATTTGACAACAATATATTGGGGTACATACAGGCACCTTTTGGGATTCAAATACATCATTTGGAGATTGAAAATGAATAACGTCTACGTGCACTCAAATTCAATAGTGACAATTTCAGGACAAAACTCATGTGCGAAAGGAAAATCTTCTAAGATACTTTCCAACCTTACTTTTTATTTTTGTTTTTAAATACAAGTGATAGTATAAAATATTAGGAGAGTGAGTTTCTCATACACATTACCAAGGTATCATGGAATTCGAATTTGAGACCACTAGTTTGTAAATCAAGGCCATTTTTCCACTAAGCTATATCTCGTTGGCTGCTTTTTTTTTTTTTTCTTTTTTAGATTATAGAGAAAATGGTGTTCAAAGTGAAATATTCAGAAAAAAGTAGCAATATATATCATATTTTAAATTTCTATAAAAAGGCCTCTCACGTGCATTGTCGCTCCATATATATATATATATATACTAATTCTAGTATATAAATATAATCAGCTTGAAAGTCACATGTTTCACATCGATCGTTGAAGGCTTATAGTAAATCAATTGTTTGTTTGGAAGAGCATATGGAAAATAAAATATTGAAATTACCATAGCCAACTTTGGCTCTAATGTTGTCCCAAACACTAGAAAACTTATATGCATAAACGCTACACATATTTAATGCCTGTCAGGCTGTCATTATCCAATAATTTGTATGTTCCTCCACTTCACATTGCTTTGCATCTCCCATAAAATAAAGAAGTCAATCAGAAGGGGAAAGAAGCCCATGTGTGTACAGGTTCTAAATATCATGCACCAAGGTATATATAGTGTAATGTATTTACAAAGGTGCATTTCCTGCTTTATCAGTATTTTAAGATTTTTTCTTCTTCGATAGAAGCGACAGTTTAAATTAATATAATGTACGAGAAGAGAAATTTGAACTTGGATGTAAGAAGGAACTTCGATATGAAATCTTCTTAGAATTCTAATTGAGGGTTCTTATGATCCTTTGGCACATGAATTTAAGTGATGTTTCTTATAGAACACCAATACATTTCACTGTACATTCTTCATATCTCAATTTACAATTGGGTCCAAACACATAGACCATATCTCAATTTACAGTTGCATATTACTTATCTTGAAATCTAAATAATCCCCAACCAAATCTGCCTCTTTTCCTAATTCTATCTCCTAATCTTTAAAGAAGATTGTCGACCCAAAAAACAAATTTATCAACATACTAAGCCAAAGTCATCGGCCACCGATTTCTCAATCAAATGGGACTTTTTATGTTCATTAAAAGGTTTTTTTTTTTTTTTTTTTTTCTTCCGTGAAAGGGGAGGGGCATTTTTCACAGGCACTGTCAAACTGTTATGGTGTTCGAAGCTGAGACCACTAATTTGCAAGTGAACGTCCTTTTTTACTGGACTAGACTTCATTGGCATGCTCATTAAAAATTCAAAATCACTATTCATTAAAAATCCAGACCAACCAACTGGCCCGATTAACTTGTGCAAATTCCAAGCCCAAACAAGTTGAGTAAGGCCTCAGCATCATCACATCTTAAAAGTCGATAGTCCTCATGATATTTTTGCAAGATAATTATCCTCTTCTTGTGTTTGTGCTGAAGTTGTTGTTGTTGTTTAATGTTTTCAACTAGTAGTGGCCTCTACAAGTTCGAATTTGTAATTTTATTTACAGCATTAAGAAAAAGAAGAGACATCCAAAATCTCAGACAAAACCACACCCTTCCATCTCCCACATACTTCAACCACAACCATAACCACGTATTAGCATCGTCATTTCTTTGAATTATATTTTCATCACAAAAAATTAAGGAAAAACCGCAGTATAGCCGCGTGGCTATACTATTTCTTTTAAAAAATTAAAAACAGAGTAGAGCCGAGCGGCTAGACTATTACTTTAAAAAAATTTAAAAAATCGAGTATCGCCGTGCGGCTATACTATTTCTTTTTAAAAAATTAGCAAAACCCAGTGGCTATACTATTTATAAAGTAAAAAAAAGGACGCAGCCGTGTATAGCTGCGCGGCTATACTATTTGTTTTAAAAAAAATAAAAAACCGAGTATAGCCTGGCGGCTATACTATTTCTTGAAAACATTAAAACCCCGAGTATAGCCGTGCGGCTATACTATTTCTTAAAAGAATATAAACCGAGTATAGCCGGCGATACTATTTCTTTAGAAAAACCGAGTTCAAAGATTGTAAAAGAAGATGAGGATGCCCATTGCCCACGCATCTTCCATTTCCCTTTTTTTTTTTTTTTTGAGGCATCGCATTGAGAATCAATCGCTTTTGCAATTTGATTAAGAATAATTATTGGGATTGGCCTGAAAAGGGTCAATTTTATAGCAAATTCATGTGACATATATATATATATATATTACCAATATTCTAGTGTGAAAATTTATATATATATATATATTACCAATATTCTAGTGTGAAAATAGTAATCCCATATTGAATAATCACAACTATGAGGGTGTAATTAACGAACTTGAAGATCATTGGTACTCTATAGCTGATTCCAAAGCCATATCTGGGGATCAATATTCTAGTGTACCACTCATGAATAATCAAAAACTTTCGGCCATGTGATTAATGAGTTTGTAGATCATTATCTCTACCATCAAAGAAGATAATCACAATACAGTTATGAAAAAACTCGAGATAATATTATATATTTCAGAAATGTTCTCTTGTTAATGGATCGTTAAACTGAACTTTTTATTTTTTATTTATGAGTCCCATCCATCAACTGTACAAGGAGATTTTATTCATAATTAAAACTCGAAAAACAGAGAAACATAAAACCTGACTCAGACTATGATCATCAACTAAGAAAGCGTCTCAAATAATGTTATGGGGCATCTCAAACCATTCAAAAGAATCTGCGGAAGTTAAACTTAACTAAACTACATGCCGGCACAACACCATTTACCTCAATGTGAATGATACACACCAGTGCTATGAAAATAAATCATATTTATAACCCTTTAAAAAAAATAAAAAAAAATCATACTGTTTGACTAATCAAAGTGAAAATCATACCCCTTGAATTTCATCGTCATTCTTGTATATGCAAGCTTGCTGATGAATGTGTGTAATGTCATCCTAAGACTAATACTTGTCGTGCAAGAAAGAAAGCATTAGCTGTATAATATGCCCAATGCCACCCAATTAAGGGAATAATTAAGATGCAATATTCGACACAAGTCCTTGCCCCTCAATTAAAGGAGTGGGAGTGATTCCAGTACTTTTTGGTCCAACTCAACTTCTCATGGTGTAATATTGTGCTAATTAAAAGTAGCATTACACATGTAGGAATATGATAAAACTATAAATATCTATTCCATGAAAATATCACATGTGATTGATTTGATATACTCATTTGAGACTGCTTGTGGCTCCTTTTTAGAGCTGGAAGGGTCAAACCACTTATCGAGAGAAGCACATCTCACGTGATTTTTCATATATAATTATTTTAAACGATTCCAGAGATAAGAACATCTCATTTACTCTCTATAAAATCACTTGAAACCACATAAAGTGATTAAATAGAGAAGTGACTCTCCATATAGGGCTCTCTAGAATAATGCTTTCTTACAAATAAGAGAGCTTTTGAAAGCATTTGAGGGAAAAACTTAAAAGTGTTTGTAGGTTATATATATATATATATATATATAAGCTTCTTTTTTTTTTTTCTTTTTCAAAAAGCATTTGAATTGAATAAAATTACTTGTAATAAAAGCGTTTATGAGCAAAAATGCTTGCCATCAATCCCATATGGGCCAAACCGAATAAAATTCTCGAGTTGAAATTTGTTTCTAAAATCTCTAAGAAGTGATATAAAATTAGGATAATTCTCCAACTTCTAATCAACCTTTCCTTTTTTGCTCCCTCTCGTAAGGCCTAGCCTACTCCTATATATACACACACCATTCTAATCCTCCCATCCCATCCTATGCTATAAGCCCTTCACTTATATCCTTTATCTTTTTGAGCGTTACTTATTCATACAATCATGGCCAAGTTTCCTGTGAACCCCTTTCTCCTGCTCAGGTTGGTATAGATATATGTATATTATTTTGTTTCTTTCGCACAAGTGTGTCTTTGTATGAGTTTTAATTTAATCACCATATAATTATCTCAAGCGTACTAATTAATTTCCCATCTGTTGGACTGTTTCTACTTAAACATTCTTGAACCTTGATGGTAAGAAATTAATGATGATGCAAATACAATTAGGTTATAATATCTGATGTTTTTAATTAATTAGGGGTTTATTTGTTTGATTGAAGTAGGCGATCATATAAGGTTGCAAGATCAGTGCAAAAGCCAGCGACGACAATGAGGAGGACTGCGACAACTGAATCGGGCAGTAGTGTTAATGATAATGTAGCAAATAATCATGATAGTCCGCAGATGAATCAAGTGTTTTGGATGAGAGACCCGAAGACAGGGAACTGGATTCCAGAGAGCCACTTTGAGGAGCTTGATGTTGCAGAGCTGAGGGAGAAGCTCCTCCCCAACCTCAACAAGCAGCACAAACTTTAAATTAACCGTATGGTGTAGGGTTTTTCTATATTAAGAATGTCCTCATTGAAAAAAAATAAATAAATAAAAGTGGACACTTATTTTTAGGGTTACCAAACAATGGTATTTCAACTATCGGCACCTTTTATAATTTAGGTCATCCTTCGAGGGCTGTCCCCCATGTTGTTTCTGAAACGAAATTATGTTTCTCTCTCTTTCCGCTTGCCTTTCAAGAGCAGCAAGCAATACAACAATCCAACAAAATAGGTAATGTACGTATCATGTTTGATCTCTCTTTGATTAAGTTCGTCTTTTTCCCTGTTTTCTCTCAATTCAAGGAAGAAATAGATGTGAGAAAGCAGCAGATAAAAATAAAATCTAAAAACCATTTAAAATTGCCTTTGTTTTAGACCCATTATTCTTTGCATCTCTCAACTCTATCCTTCCTCTATCTCTACAATTAAAAGGACAATAATTCTTCTTCTTTTTTCCTTTTTTACTAATTCTGAAGAAGAGGCCAAATCCAAATCAGAATATATGTTTGAGCAAAAGTAAATGGCATACGATATGTTAAACGAAGGACACAACAAAACCAGAATTGCATACATGCATGCCAAGGTATATTCGCATTTAATGGTACAAATGTAACAAAATTGACCCTTCGCCATTCGTGCCTTAAAAACAAAATTCTTCCCCTTCACATGAAGACTATCATATTTTTAGGTTGGGGGGAACGAGTTAAGAAGAGGCTTTATCTGGGAAAATATCCACATTCATGAATGGTTACAAGTATAGCTGAATAAGCTCATCGCTGACCACTGACGGAGTTAGTACGCCCAGATCTGTGAAGAGCAGAGTAAGATATTGCGGAGGCGTATAATCACGAGCAGACCTTTCAACTTCAACCTTGGATGGAATGGGTACCCCAAAATCTATGGGGCGTAATGCAGGGGCCATGTCTTTCTGGTCCAATGGATAGAGGCGAGCAAACTGGAAAACAACAAATCAAGTATGTAATGTTTTGTGAAAATAATGAACAAACATTGGTCTTTCGAACTACAAATGCCTCCGTTAAAAGAGAAATTTTGCAATTCTGATTCTTAAATCTTATAGAAATTTTCACTCTGCTGTGGACTACTTATATGAAATGTATAAACCACACTGCCAAATAACAAGCCACATGATGTGCCAGGTCATGCAACAAATGAGTAATGCGAAACTTTTTGTAGGTGTAGCATTATTCACTAAAAGAATATATGTTTACCAATAAATAGTATTAAATACAAGAAAATATTGACCCAGGCTATATGCAGTGTACACACAATGATACAACATGATTTCCTTCATTAGATATGGAACTTATTTTGGCATACCTTGTAGCTTTCAGCAGCCACATAAACCGGTTTGTTCATGCTGTGTGCCACCAAGGCAATTTGAAATGTTCCCATCATATTGATAATACCTCCACTTTCAACCACTCCATCTGCCCCAACAAATACCATGTCAACCTCATCCATGGTATATGCCACTGCAGAGTCTATTAGGAGCTTCACAGGAACATCAAGCTTGGCCAACTCATTTGATAAAAGTAAGCCTGTTCTGTCTGGTCTTCCCTCTGCAGTTTACAGCATCAAGTTTGAATCATACCATAAGGAAAATATTTCATACTAATCCCACCTGTACAAATAACTGAATGACAAGAACACAATTCACAGACTGCAATATAACAAACTTACTAGTTTTCAATTTGGAGGATATTTGTGGTGATGTAAAAGAAAAACAGACGAAACGTCCAAAATATATCCCATATACATTCTAAGAAGATAGAGATTCTAAATTATGTTGTTAAATCCATCTTACTCCAGTTAATATAGAAGAAAACCTGTGCAGAAAACTCGAAAGAGTTTATTGCTCTTGGCCGCGCTCTTCAGTACTTCTAGAACAACTCTGGAGAAACCGTGAACCAAGATGGTGCAACCATCAAATATAAAGTCTTGACTAAGCACAGCTATGATTCTGCGGGCCTGCAGTATAAGACAAGGGTGGCTGAATAAGACACAGCAGTTAAAGTTACCTCAAAGGCTCAAAGAGTTGTTATTAGGTCATGTACCTTAGTAGATATCTCCCCAAACTTCTCTGCACGTTCAATCAAACGAGACTTGGCTGAGTTGAAATCTTCATACTCTAAAGCCGAAGTTCGAGTAACATATCGCATAAACAGGTCACATCCAGCAGTCAAAGAAATGGAGGTCGTGTCCCATGACTGAAGCACATGAAGGGTAATTCACATTAATTAATCTAAAATGCTACTATAAAACCAAATGGAGATCATAACTTGACCTCTTTATCATTCTGTAACTTGATTCAACAAAAGAACACTTCATGCCAGCTAGATTTATTCCCCAAATTAACTATAAACAGTGATAAGTGGCGATATCAATCAAATAATGGAAACACAATTAAGACAACAGAGAAGCAAGTTTAACAAATCGCCAATGAAGAATTGAAAAACAAAATTAATATAAATAGTGAAGTTCACATTTACACAGTTAGCTTCTTTAATAAAATCTATCATACTTGTATGGCTTATTTCAAAGAACCAAATAGAAATGTATCCATCTTATACAGTTTCCCTGCGCCAATTTCAAGTGCCCCCCCAAAAGATTAACAATTCTATTCAGAAGATTGCATTATGATTAAGCCTCCATAAAATTTGATTGAAATCTTTTCAGAAAAGCAGAGGCTTTTCCCAAAAGGATAAACTATAATAACTGTAATTCTAATATTTTCAATATTAATTACAAAATCAATATGACCATACATGAGCTAATTTCAACAAACAATTCACAAATTTTAAAACAGAAAAAAAAAATCTGAATACTACTTTCCACTGAATCAAACAGAGCACAGTTACTCACTTTAAGAGAGTCAGAGGCCTTCTTGAGCTCAATTTCGAGCTCCATCATCGTGGTGGCCTCACTGGACCGAATCACAGACGCCAAGGCCCGAATCGCCGCCACGGCCTCGGCCAAATCGGGCTGCTTTCTCCAGTTATTGAACTCCTCGATGACGCTGAAGGGCTTGCCGGAAGCAGAACCGGGCTTGGCTTCAACCTCGCCGACGATTGGACCTTGTTCGTCGGGGTTCTGGCCGACGGCGGCTTGAGCCTGGGCCAGCCAGTCGCTTGTGACGATACCGTGGTGGGCCGCCCGGGTCTGGTAGTAGGCTGAGATCTTAGGGTTAGGGCTTTGCGAGGGGTCGGCCATGGATGAGGACTCTGGTGGCGGGGAGAGAGTGAGGGACTCGGGTTTCAAGGCCGATGCGGAGTCGTTTCGTTCTTGGTCCTGCTTGTCGAGAATGAACGAGGCTGATCTCCACCACATTTATGCCTACGTGGTGGGTTCGCTGGGTCGCCACTTTCTCGGGAAAGTAGGTGAGAAAATAATAGACGAATTTGCCGGGAACTGTTGTGCTAAAAGATTCTCCGGTGAGTACAATTAGGCACTTAGGGTGTTGTTACCTTGTAATGTCGTGCAATACGGTGTCGGCTAGGGTGTAGCGAAAGGTTAGAAGTAAACGACGGCGGCTTTGTATTCAGCTAACAAGAAATACTGTCGTATGAAGAAAAAGGGAATACTAAAAGAAGTTTTTATTTTGGCAACCAAAAAAAAAAAAAAAACTTTTTCTGTCGTTTACAAGTTGGCTCATGATTTAGTCCTCTTGAGAAGTTCTCTCTTTGTGCGTGCATGTTTTGTCACTGCTTAGGCTTATTGGTGCATCAGCCAAGTATCCGGAGCATATAAAAATTTCTCTAATATTTGCATGTAAAAATAGTGGAGAGTTGGTGATATTGTATAGGGACGGTCCTATGTTTAGGCTAATCTAGCTTATAACCTAGGTGACTCGATTTTTTATAGCCAAAAGTTAATAGACACCCTATGTGACTTGATTTTTTACATCCCACACCGATACACACACACACCCCAATCCCACCCATAAAAAATCTCATATTTTTTTCTTTATTTAAATAACACCACAAATCTAATAGAAAGAAAAACATAAACTAACTTCAGACACGTGACACATACCCCTCTTCAGAAAACATTCGAGAACCACTAAAAACAAGAATAGTTAGTTGAAATCATTAAAGCATTATTTCTTTGATCTATGTCAAAGAGCTCATAATAGATTATCATTTTCCTTTAACACTGAATAATAATATGGTTATATTTTGAGGAATGGAAGCATTTCAATTTATGAGACTGCAGGTTACATGATAAAATTTATAAATGAGGGCATGGAAATCCCCCAAACTGAATTTAATATTCACTATGTACCTAGACTCACCAAAACTGACCTGATTCTTTAACTCTCTGCATTGGAAATGGACCTTACATTGTATTTGGTTTTCTCTATCCATAGATAACACGCATAGATGAGGAAATGCTTTTAAAATTATGTTGTGCAGTATAGCCGCGCGGCTATACTTTTAAAATATTCGAATATGCTTGAAGAGTATAGCCGCCTGGCTATACTGCACAACATCATTTTCTTTTTTGTAGTTATGTAATATCTTAGCCTTTTTTGATTACTTTAATTAGTAATTATGTTTTAATTATTATTTAATAAATAATTAGTATTTAAATATATTACTAATTTCATAAATTACTTAATAAATTATTAATTAATTATTTTGTTGACTTTATTTTTTATTTATTTTTATACAAAATTAGTTTGTTTAATTAGTTTAATATTTGCAATTAAGTAATATCTTAGCTTTAGTTAATTATATTAATTATTATTTATGTTTCAATTGTTCTTTATTTAATGAATAATTAGTATTTAAGTATTTTAATTAATTTCATATATTAACCTAAGCTATAGCCTAGGTGACTTGATTTCTTACATCCCACATGAACACACACACCCTCATCCCACCCATAGAAAATCTCATATGTTTTTCTTTAGTTAACTAATCTCACACAAGTGACGCATACTCCTTTTCAGAAAACACTCATTTCATTCCCTCATAGAAAATCGTTTACTTTGGTTTGAACACCTTCTTTTCATTTTTATTTTTCAAGTTGGCTTGAATGACTAGATGGACTAAAATGGTTCAGTTTTTTTCTTCTTCTTTTGTAATGGATAAATGTTTTCAATTTTTTTCCTTTCACGGAGAAGTTTAACTTGTAATTACTATAATTGACGTTAAAATTTATTCTTCAATCTTTCTATGTTGCTAGATTTACATAGGTTTATTTTTATTTATTTTTTTAAATTTGAAATTTGGAACTTCTTGTTATCAATGAAATAAGTGTATTGTCGAATTTTCTATCTTTCAATAGATTTGTATGTAAGGTAAATTTAGCCCATCTTATTTTCAAATCCATTCCTGATATTATAATGGCAATATAGAGGGAATATTGTGGTTGAAGTGTAACTATCCATGGAACTTATGATTTGCAATGATCCTCATACAATACTTGAGGCAGCAAAATTTAATTGATCAAAAAGTACTTTTATTTTATATTTTTATTACTAGGTGACGTGGTTGATGACATATATAATATCTTATGCATGTTAAAGATAAACACATGTATAAAAGTAACAAATCCGATCAAATCTTGCATATGAAATTTGATTTGGTGTTTGTAGTATTATTATATCCGTTTTCTTTACAAGATTAGAAATCAACTCCTTAATTTGAACCAATTAATCATTTGATCATGTTAATTAGCTTCCAAAATTTGACACAAAGGGTTAACCCAATTGAAGTACTTGTAGTTTGAACTTTGCTCTTCACTAATTTGGATAATTTACAACTTACAATCCCATATATATTTGTTGCCGATTTACTTCCACACTTTCACATTTTACGGTTGATGAGACCATGCACAACAAGAAGCCCCACGATGAGACTGTGATCTATGAAGGGCTCTACCACCACTGTCAAAACATCTTCTCCAAGAACCACTCCACATGGTGATTGCTTTCTCTTTACCTGTTCATTATAAAATTAACCACTGTGAATTAGCCTAACCGTGGTGTGCGTTTAAACTAATCTAAGTAATAGATCATGCCGTGTTCGATTATAAAAATGAAAAACTCAAAAGTAATGGACAGAATTAAATTAAATTAACCTCTGCAACTGGTCTTCCAGACTTGTCTAGTATCTTGTAGGATGACTTGCTGCTCAAGCTTTCTATTCTGTATTGCTGAGGTTGGTTCTTCTCTTGCCCTACAATAACCCTACACTGTGACCTCCCTCTACACAACCTAAATCTTTGTCTAACTTGAAAACCAGGCCTGTCTGGGTTGGCCTCTTTACCTGTGGATCTGTAGCCCTCCCAAAGACCAAGCAATCTGAATTTCTGCATAATAAATTAGACCAAATATTATTATCAGGAAAATGTAAGTATATAGTCTAACTCCTCAAAACTATGCTGTTATAACTAGCTGCTATTGGATTTACCTTTCTCAGAATGGTGAATAGGATTTTGCCTTTCAAATCCATAAGATAAACTTTACCTCTGCATTTGCAGTCATAGTTGTCTACACGATACACAATTCGACCGTTCGAATCGAAGACAGTGCAACCATAGCCGTTCAGTATGAGAGACTTCATCCATATGGTGAATGTTTCTTGTTTTGAAGTGAAGTATTCAGTTGGGGAAGAGGAAAATGGGGCCTGAGGGTGAACCTTCCCCATGATCAAACAAGTTGGAATTTTTTTTTAAGAAATGGAAGTTGAATGTTTCATTCAGCGCACCCACTAAGAGGTTTTATATGCTGAAAAGCACATGCATGTACTTTGGAAGCTACAGTGAAAAGAAATTAAAAAAATAATTAAAAAACTAATAAATGTACGATTATGATTATAATTCGGATTATGGCATCGCTGCGCATGAGTTCGAAGCTGTGCATGACAGAATGAATGGAAAAGTTCTAATATTGTATTCTCCTATATTCTGTTTTATTTCTCAACTTTTTCTTAGGAATTACTCAAACACACCCAAAAAGGGTAGTTTAAACCAATTTTAATACCCAATTGTCTTAATATAATCACTTAATTAGTTTGAATCTTATCACTAACTAGTCACAAGTTCACAAGTGCTTTGCCCTATGTCATTCTGGGCTTTCACTGTAGCTGTATGGAGTTCAGCTCATCAGCTCACCAACCCAAGTCTCAACTGCCCTGAATTTCATGCACATTACATACATGCATATGATATGGTTCAAATCAACATATATGTGTATATATATATATATATATATAGTTATTCTCTCATCTGGATGTCTGCACGTTATTATCGTGCGAATACCATTATAAACAGAAAGAAAAGTATAGAGGACTAGTAGAAAATACAATATAAATTCATGCTCTGACTCATTCTATGGCTCACCATGTCTTAAAATAAGCCAAGATATGATTTTGATTTGGTTTCAAACTAACTGGAAAAGAAAAAAAAAATTTCAAACTTCAAAACTTATTTTCAAGAATTCTGAAAGTTTTGCTTTGTCTGATCACGACCTTTACTTTTGCCAAATAAAACCACAAGCTTATAGACAGATTCCTGACGGGAGTAGGTTGGAAATAATCACTAGAATTTCATAGCTAAGTGGCTAATTGCACACATTTCTAGTGATTTCCACATTTTTGTATGCACTTGGCTGCCTGCAGATAGTCGACAAAAATGTGTCTGCAAAATGAGTCTGCTTGGGGAGCCTACTGAGACATTTATAGCATCTCCTCAAATATGTTAATATACCAAGAGAAGCCCCCATTAAATTAAAATTTTGGAATTGGTCTACATTTGATGTATATTTAATTCAAAGGATACGTAAAATCTGCATCTTTGTTGATGTAAAATGAGGTCCAAGAATCTATAGGGAAATCCTGGCCGGTATTTTTGACAGGCCTGAATGTTTCTTTCTGATTATTTTAACTAATTGTTTGATAAGTATCAGCCAGTCAGAGACTTAGAGAAGAAATTATAATTAATTGGCTGTGACTTATCTTGTAAATTACATATTTATACGTAGATTTATTTTAAGGAGATTCACTATTATACCCAATATAGGGGCCTAAATTATAAAAATACCCTATATAAAATAGACTTTAGAAACACACCCAAAGCCCATTTACAACATAACAAAAAAGTTTTTAACTTCTTATAAATTACAAAACTGCCATCAATTTCTTAAAACAAGCCCAACCCCAAAATCTCATAAAAATACCCAAAGCACTCAATAGGGCATCAAAGTAATTTAATAATCAATATTAAATTCAATAAGGCTAGCTATCATTTTTTGGGGTTTTTTTGGGTTTGTTTATAGAAATTCAATTGTGTAGGGTTTATTTATAATATTAGTGCTAGAAATGGGTATATCACTAAATATCTCTTTATTTTATTGAGTTTATCTGCATGCTTTCTTTAATACCTGGTACCTTTATCTAATTGGTAACTGGGGTTGATATCAAAACATTCCAAGCCGCCATTCGATTCTCATCCACTGATTCTACTTCAGTTCCTTCAACAGAAGACTAGATAAGTGCATAAATTAAGCAGCATGAAGGGATGTTGATTGCTTAATCAAGACTAACTTAAGACTAACATGATCTGGCTTAGCCATAATTAGCCACTAATTTTTCCTTCATTCTGTGGAACTAAAGCCATGATTTCAGGCCAACGAGGTCTAGCCTAATGGAAAAGAGCATTAATTTGCAAACAAGAGGTCTCATGTTCAAATTCTCACGACATCATAGTTGTGTGTGTGTGTGTGTGAGAAATGCCTCTCTTCAGTAATTTAGACCATCACTTGTACTAAATAAATAAATAAAATAAAATAAAATCCATGATTTCCAATTCCCATTGACTTTCATGTCTGCTTGATTTAAAAGAAAATAAATAAATATTTTTTTTGGGAAAGTGACAATAGGCAAGCTTCCCTGCCTTTTTTTTTTTTTTTTTGCTGTGGTCAATGATTATAATTTATGGTCATCTCCTTCCAAGCTAAAACAATCACCTCTAAATCTTGAAATTATGAACCAAAAGATATAATTCGAAAAATAGAATATTCACTGAAGGGTTCAATTCCTTGGCAGCAGCAGAGGTGAGAATGATTATAGAATACTATGGTAGTACAACCACGTAGTATATCTTGTACACATGTTATAATATAGGGAAACATCCTATTAAGAACGACTTTCTTTCATCTGTTTATGCAAGCCCTTTGTTCTTGATGAGTTGGCCTAACCCAGCTCAAGAAAACCAGGTTAATCAAAAACATCAATAACCTAAAAAATGATACATATTGATCAAAGTGTTGAGGTTGTGCTATGGGCTCATTACCAGCTGTTAATCTCTTTAAAAAGTCTTGGAGTTGCAGGATTCATTCAGCATATGCAGATGGAAAGAAATATTGTAGCTAGCTGATATATAAATGGGGGCATGAGCATGTGTTTGTCAGTTTTGGTTGGTTTTGGGCCTTGCCTTTACCCCAAAAAGAACAAAAACAAAACCAAAAGAAAGCCTAGCAATCAATCAAAAACCTTGGACGCATTGGTTGGAAGATGAAGGCTGGTTTGAATTCAGAAATTTATAGAGTTGCTTTTGACTATATGACTATGTCATGGTCCTTTTGTTAAGAAGAGACTCGGATGAACTTGAATATCAATCTAAAAAGTGAAAATGGTTCTAAAACAGATAGTAAATGCAATACAAACTTGTGATCTCTTCCGATATTGAGAAGAAAAATAATACCCGACTACAAACTAGTTGGTTAAAAATTGAAAGAACAAAAATATATGAGTGTATTCTATGTACCTATGCATGACTTAGGGTATATGATGATGAAGGCAACTCCTTATTCATCTTATATCAACTGGTGACACGGTTTCATACAGAGGGCTTATATATTTCTCAACAATCATATCCAATATAAATATAAAATAGGTAAGGTAGTGACTGAGAATCTAATTGTATTTAGGAACAACTAATCACAATAAAGAATCTCTAATTATTTGTCCTTTTATGGCTTGAGCAGTGTGTGAGCTGTGAATCTGCTGCTCAAATCAAATCTGTGTGGACCAAACATAAATAAATAAATAAATAAAACGAACATAGAGAAAAAAAGGAGAAATTATAGAATAGTACGGTAGTACAGGCACGTGATATAACTTATACACGTGTTATAATATGGGTGGATGATAGGGTTGAAATTCCCCCCATAACATGTAAACAAGTTATACCACATAGCCGTAATCTTAATTCTTGACCAAATACACTAATATAAATTTATTGCAGCTTAAAAATAAAATAAAAATTTCCCAAATCAAGAAATTAGAAAGATAAGCATCATAACAAACAACAATTATCAAATTAATTCTGTTGAAAAATAAAATTTATTGAAATTATTTAATAAAAACATTGCGTTGGCCATGAAAACAGCGTAGGGGCTGGCTTGTTGAGTATCAATGTCAATGGGCCGCTGACGCGTTTTGGTTTATACAAATCCATTTGGAAATTTGGAGATTTGGAGATTTGGACAGACAGCAAATAATTGCTTGTTTTTTTTGGGTAAAATTTTGCTTGCGTTTTTGGACAATGATATTAAATTACTAAAGTGCACACAGGTGCCAGTCGGAGTCAAAACGTAACACGTACATAAAATCTATATATGTTCCTGCAGGAACACACGCCGAGGATACTTTCGATATTTCGCCAACTAATTACTACTCAGAGTTGGCTCTGACTTCTATGAAAGTGACGTCGTTTTTGGATATAGAGAAAAAAAAAGAAGAAGAAAATAATTACTTTTGAGAAAAATGGTAAGCTAACAAGCACGTTAATAGGAGCGTGTGTATCTCTGCCACAGGAAAAAAAATAAAAACGAAAACAATAAAAAAATATTGAGCAGGGAGAAAAAGCACGAAACAGAAATTCAAAAAAAATTAAAATAAAATAAACATTACTCAATCTGATATTCGAGTTCTTCGTATATATAACGAGATTTTTTGTCTTCGGATTGTTGCTGCTATTTAATGTGGTGTGTGCATGCATACAAACAAACACGAGGGACTGGATTCAGAGAATTGATATTGCAAAATCGACGAAGATGGTAGCTGTTATATTATTGCTCTGAGATTTTCTGGGTACAACAAAAATTGGCGCCTTGGATCGAGAATTGAAGCGTTTGGGCTTTGAATTGGGAACGAATCGATTTCTGGGTAGGAGGGTTTTCGCAGCTTTTCTCTACCGACCGACGCGTCTCTGTCATTCTCTTGGAGCTTTTGGTTTGTCTCGGTTTATCGAGGGCACGTGGCGGCAATCTACAAGGTGCCCCCTTCCGGTTTTCACTGGAGGAAGATCTGATTGCGGTTTCATCTTCGTTTTACTTGAATCACAAGGTAAAATTTTAACCCAATTGTACCAAAAAAGAAGAGACTTTTTTTTTTTTGGTTTTTGAATTTTTTGTTTCTTAGTAGCAGAGTTTGTGTGTGTATAGACAAATAACGTTTCTTTTTTATGTTGGTGTTACATGGGGATTGTTTTTTAATGTGTGGTTTGTTTTTGCATAGGGGACTTATTGGGTTACGCGTGGGAGTGATTGGAGACAGATGGGTGTGAGTTTGGTCACAGAAAGAAGCGTGCTTTAATCTCAATGGTAGTGGTTAAGAAGGTGTTTGGGGTTTTGAGCTTCTGGGTTTTCTCAATCCAGTGTTCCTCTTTGTATTCATTTTAACTTTGTGACTCGGGTTAGTTTTGTTTGGCAAATTGAGCTGTAGTCTGAGGAATTTTTTATTTTTGGGATCAGAAGTTGAATTGTGCGGGAAGTAGGATCTTGGTGTACAAATTTGAATTTAAGATTAACTCAAGGTATGCCTTGTTTTTTCTTTCTTGCCAGGTTCTGTTAGAGAAGTCATCTCTTGAATTGAAATAGAGAGCCAGGAGCTGCCTTAGTGCTTTCAGAAGTTGCTGCCGATGGGTGATTGATGAGCAAAGAATAAATGCGCTAAGTGTTAATCAGAAACTTTAGTGTTTTGATTTTGGTAGGCTTCTTTCATTTGGGGTGAATTTTGCCCAGTTTCTATCAAGAACATGATTGTTAAGAGCGGTGATAAAAATATTTAGTGTTTTAATTTTGGTATTGTTTGGGCACTCCACCTTTCATTGTGGTAAATTGGTCAACCATCTAGAGTTTGGCTTGTTAAGAGTGGCAAATGAGCAGGGCAGCAGAGTCGTTTGTCGATGGCTGCGCCCAACAAGGTATTCTCTCATTTCATTTCCATGCTGAAATCGTTGATCCCTTGGCGTTCAGAGCCAGCAAATGTTTCGAGGGATTTTTGGATGCCTGATGGTAGCTGTAGGGTATGCTATGAGTGTGATGCACAGTTCACTGTATTTAACCGTAAACATCATTGTCGACTTTGTGGAAGAGTTTTCTGTGCTAAGTGTACAGGAAACTCAATTCCTGCCCCATCTGGTGACCCAAGGACAGATCGGGAAGATCGGGAGAAGATTCGTGTATGCAATTATTGTTACAAGCAACGGGAGCAAGGCATTGCTATTCCTGATAATGGAATCTCAATTAACAACATAGATCTTAGCACATCGCCATCAGAAACAAGTTTTGTTAGCTTTAAGTCTTGCTGCACTGCTAGCAGTAGTAGCTTCACTCTTAACTCAATGCCATATTCAGCTGGACCATGTCAACGACACCAAGATAGTCCTGGTTTTAGCCCGTGTCAATCATCTCTAATGAGTACTAGCACAGAAAAGCAAAGCAAATTCGCATCCTGGAGAAGCAATGATTTTGTAGCAGATATAGGGGATCCATCGACAAACCATTATGAAATTTCAACAACCCGGTTTGTATTTCCTTTGTGCTTCGTGTTGGATCCACAATAGGACATGTCTAAAGCCCTTGTTTACATATTCTTTCATCCAGAAACTTCTTGTTATTATTACTTCAATTGTGAACTGCATTTTAAGTTATTGATGATCCTGATTCTTTGCATAATTTAGAAGAAGATAACAATGAATAAAATTTAAAAGTTTATCTGTTATTTAAGCTTGGAAATTGATATATACTTAGTAGTATTGTTAGCAGCTAGTAGCTACTAATTGGTTATTTATTCTTTGGCATCAGGAGTGATGATGATGATGTTGAGTATGGTGTATATCAGTCAGATTCGAAGAATTATCCTAATGCCAATGACTACTTTAGTCACATTGAGTTTGATGAGATGAGCAATGACGATGGATCAAATAAGGTGCATCCTGACGGTGAGAATATTAATGCAAAGAATTTAAGCAGCTCCTCATTACTTCACAGTTTTGACTCACAGAGTTTGGAGGAAATCCCACAGCTTGGAAAAAAAGAAGATGAGCATGATACTGGTGATGAATGTGAGGCATCTTCCTCATTATATTCTCCAGGGGATGTTGATGCAGAACCTGTTGATTTTGAGAACAATGGACTGCTCTGGCTCCCCCCCGAACCAGAAGATGAAGAAGATGAAAGGGAAACTGTTTTGGTTGATGATGATGATGATGGTGATGCTACAGGAGAGTGGGGGCGTTTACGTGCATCAAGCAGTTTTGGAAGTGGGGAGTATCGCAATAGGGACCGGTCAGGTGAGGAGCACAAGAGGGCCATGAAGAATGTGGTTGATGGACACTTTAGGGCTTTGGTAGCTCAGCTATTGCAGGTTGAGAACCTTCCTATCGGCCAGGAAGGAGAAAGTGAAGGTTGGCTGGAGATCATTACATCTCTGTCTTGGGAGGCTGCTACACTATTAAAGCCAGATATGAGCAAAGGTGGAGGGATGGACCCAGGTGGTTATGTAAAAGTTAAATGCATAGCTTCTGGATCTCGATGCGATAGGTAAATGGTGCATTATGATTTGGATATGTCATGCATACTTCTACTACACATCATTGATTTAATGGCTTTATTTTTCTGCAAGAATGATAAATGAAACACGGGTGAAGCTATACGAGCGCAAATTACTTTTGCATAGTTATCCATTTTGTAATAACAAAAGAAGAGATATTTCAATAATCATTTTAAAGAGAATTCTCTATTTAGATCTAGAAGGTATCAGTGTTTCTTTTCTATGAATGCAAGACTTTTCAATCTCTACTTCTTAATTCATATTTAATGAATAGAGCTAAGTTTTCTCTACTTTTTAAAGTGGATTTGTTCTTATGAATTATTGCAATGCATATTTAACATGAGTAAAACTGCTAGGGATGTTCTTGGATATGATACTGTCCAGTTCATAGTTGTAGGTCTCTAATATTTTCTGTTTTTAAGCTTCTGCCTACTTAGATCGTACTGACGAGTTTGAGGGGAAAAAAGAAAGAAAACGCTGCATTAGATTGTACTGACGAGTTTGAAGAAAGATTGCACGTGCCGTTGTCACGTGATCCATGAGCTTATGCCTACTTAGATTGTACTGACGAGTAACTTTTTTTTAATCGAAAAAAGAAAGAAAATCCTGCACTTTAATTCAAATGGGTGTATTTATTGTAGTTGATATGTGGGGGATTATAGCTCCAGTGTTGTGGATTTGACTATTGCCCTCCCCGTCCTCTGAATCAAAATATAAAGAATATTGTTGCTGTAGAAGCTTTGAAAAGGTTGTTTGTTTTCTAAGGTTTTAATTGCTTTTCTTCTAGTATGGTGGTCAAAGGAGTTGTGTGTAAGAAAAATGTGGCTCATCGACGAATGACATCAAAAATAGAGAAACCTCGGTTTATGATCCTTGGTGGCGCTCTTGAGTACCAGCGTGTGTCTAACCTCTTGTCAAGTTTTGATACTCTGTTGCAGCAGGTTGTGATTGTCTAATCTTCTCTCCTCTTAGTTTTTCACTTGATGGCCTCTAGTGCATTGGAAACTATGTTTTTTCCTTAATTACCAAAAAAAAATCATTCTTATGCGCTTATATCCTTATCTAGGAGATGGACCACTTAAAAATGGCAGTAGCAAAGATCGATGCACACCACCCAGATGTCCTTCTTGTAGAGAAATCAGTTTCTCGATATGCTCAGGAATATCTTCTTGCAAAAGACATATCACTTGTTCTGAATATCAAGAGGCCACTTTTAGAGCGCATAGCTCGCTGCACAGGTGCTCAAATTGTGCCGTCAATTGATCATCTCTCATCACAAAAGTTGGGCTACTGTGATTTATTTCATGTGGAGAGGTTCCTGGAAGATCTTGGTTCCGCCGGTCAGGGTGGGAAAAAACTGGTGAAGACATTGATGTATTTTGAAGGCTGCCCGAAGCCATTGGGTTGTACTGTAAGTCCTCAAAACTAACATATGATAGGGACCGTGATCACTTTATAACAAATTGAATAAGGTAAAAGTTCAAAAGGCTTATAAATAGCTTGGTTGCACTCATCCATCCACAAAGATGATGGCCATCAGTTGTTTGCGGGTAGTGGTTCCTGATCATTTTGCCAAGACCCACAGAATTGTGGTCTCAGGCTACTCCCAACTACACCTATTTATGAAGATTTTTTTAAATATGACGCTCAACAAATTTGTTATTCTTGTATACTGTACGTGCTATTCTGCAATGCTGTGATGTATTCATTTATCTATCTTGTCTATGCCATTCCAGATTTTACTTAGAGGTGCTAATGGGGATGAGTTGAAAAAAGTGAAGCATGTGGTTCAGTATGGGATTTTCGCGGCATATCACTTGGGTTTGGAGACATCCTTCCTTGCTGATGAAGGAGCCTCTCTGCCGGAGCTCCCATTAAATTCTCCAATAACTGTGGCACTTCCAGATAAAGCATCAAGCATTGAGAGGTCCATCTCAACAGTACCTGGTTTTAGTGTTGCTGTCAATGGACAGTCTCCGGGAGTTCAACCTCACAATGAGCCACGAAGATCCAACAGTGTCCCAGTTTCAGATTTGAATTCAGCCATTAACAGTATACAGCCTTGTGTACTTAGTGGTCGTACCTCTCTACCCACGCATCCCACTTCACGTTTCACCAATTCTACTGCTTTATACTCTGCCGCGTCTGGGAATGTTTCAGATTCTTATCATAATAGTCTTTCTCCTTACCACATATTTGATGGTCAAAATGAAATGGGTTCTAAAGAATCTTCGGTGGTGAAAGCTTCTGCAATAAAAAATGGCTCTGATATGATGTCTAATCATCCCATTGTCAATAGCATGAGGCCTTTAGAGGCTTTGGGACAAGGTATCTTGGCCAACACCCAAAATGATCAAGGTATTGGAAATCAACTAGGTAGTTCAGACAATTCATTGCTTCATCAAGATGGTAATACCCAGGTTGAGGACCCAGAACCTATGAATGAAGAGTTTCCTCCGTCACCTTCTGACCATCAGAGCATTTTGGTTTCCTTGTCATCCCGGTGCGTGTGGAAGGGGACTGTCTGTGAGAGGTCTCATCTGTTTCGAATAAAATACTATGGCAGTTTTGATAAACCTTTAGGACGGTTTTTACGGGACCATTTATTTGATCTGGTGAGTTCTTTTTGACTTTTATGTTCCTTCTTTTTTGGAACTTTGCGATACAACTTGAAACTGAAAACTCTTAACTATGTGTCAGAGTTATCAATGCCATTCTTGCGAGATGCCATCAGAAGCACATGTTCATTGTTATACTCATCGACAGGGTACACTTACTATATCTGTTAAGAAGCTACCGGAAATTCTCTTACCAGGTGAGAAGGAAGGAAGGATCTGGATGTGGCACAGATGCTTGAGGTGTCCAAGGATCAATGGATTCCCTCCGGCTACTCGCAGAATAGTGATGTCTGATGCTGCATGGGGTTTATCATTTGGGAAGTTTCTGGAGCTCAGTTTTTCAAACCATGCGGCTGCAAGCAGGGTGGCGAGCTGTGGCCATTCTTTACATAGAGATTGTCTTCGTTTCTATGGGTATTTTCGCTGTCACCCATAATTTGAACATGTGGTAACATACAAATTACAATATGATTGATATGATAGTTTTTTCTTCTGTGTGTTGGGACCTGACTCTGTCGGTTATGCATAATTCAGTTGGACGATGTTAGCCTCCCACTTTTATCATCTCTCGTTAAATTTCAAGTATATGCTAAAAATAACTTCATCATGGCCAGTCAAGTAGTCACACGACTAGCACGTACCAAACTGATATGCGGGTTGAATGATAATTTCCTAAAAATCTCTCTCTCTCTCTCTCTCTCTCTCTCTCTCTCTCTCTCTCTCTCTCTCTCTCTCTCTCTCGCTCTCTCTCTCACTGTCAATGTGTACTCATGCAGATTTGGGAAAATGGTTGCTTGCTTTCGGTATGCATCAATTGATGTTCATTCTGTCTACCTTCCACCTGCCAAACTGGATTTCAATTATGAGAAGCAGGAATGGATACAAAAAGAAACAGATGAGGTACAATTGCCATACATTTGGATATTTCATGATTGCATTGCATTATTGCTTTATGTAGCTGATTTGTTTATCTGGTTATATTAGGTTGTTGAACGGGCAGAGCTTCTTTTTTCTGAAGTACTTAATGCTCTTCGTCAAATTGCGGAGAAAAGATCTGGTTCAGGGTCACATACTACTGGCATGGTAACACCTGAATCAAGACACCAAATTGTGGAACTGGAAGGAATGTTACAAAAGGAGAAGGTGGAATTTGAGGTGAGGCCTTCAATTATTCATGTGCCAAGCCTTAGTTACTGAATTTCATGTCAAGAAACTAAGCTTTATGCATGGCTAGTTGATATATATAGACTTTTTCTTTTCCTTTTCTTTTCCACTGCACATTATCCGGATGAACCAGATATAATACTTTATCAATCAAGTTCTTTATATGCATTCTGATTCATCTACAAGCTCCTTTAATGTAACATGAGTGATGGAAGTATCTTTGATTGTCACAAAACTTTCTTGTCACTTTTATGTATAATCTTGTAGGTTTTATAGTTTCATTTACATCAATATAGTCTTGTCGATGAAGATGGTATTCTAACCAGTCTTTGTATATGAAATAAATTCTGATTTTTGATAATTGGCTTATCATATTTTTGTTGACGCTTTTTTTAGGAATTACTCCAAAAAACTTTGAACAGGGAAGCTAGAAAGGGACAACCTGTTATTGACATTCTGGAGATCAATCGATTGCGAAGGCAGTTACTTTTCCAATCTTATATGTGGGACCACCGCTTGATTTATGCAGCCAATTTAGATAACAACAGCCTCCAGGATGGTTTGAACAGCTCAGTTCCCGATGAGTGGAAACCTGTGGTTAATAATGGAAATATTGCTGATATGAATGTGGCAATAAAGCCAGGGAAATGTTATAATAGTTGTGATTCCTTTCTAGTGGATGCAATGCTTAACAAAGAATTTGACCATGGGGGAGACTTTGATAGCACTGCCGATACTAACATGGTTTACAAAGAGAGAGACATTGGTCAAGATTCAAATAATGAAAAAGAAGATGAAGCTAATCTCCGTGGTGAAGTGAGCATCTGTGATCAATCTGAACCTTTGAAACCAAGGACAAGTATGCGTAAGACTCTCTCTGATGGCCAGTTTCCTATAATGGATTTGTCAGATACCCTTGACACGGCATGGACCGGTGAAAATCAAAGTGGAATTGGAATAGCAAAGGACAATACCTGTGCAGTTCCTGTTTTAGCAATGGCAGATTCAAATGCCTCTCCAGTGAAAGAGGTATTAAATTTAGACCATGCAGAATACCAGAATGGTCCCAAGGTCGCCCATTCTGTTTCACCTGCATTGTCGACCAAGGGGTCTGAGAATATGGAAGACTCTGTAAGCTGGTTAAAAATGCCCTTTTTAAATTTCTATCGTGGGTTCAATAAGAATTTTTTATCTGCTGCTCAGAAGCTTGACACACTTGGTGAATACAATCCAGTCTATGTTTCATCCTTTCGGGAGTTGGAACTGGAAGGTGGGGCAAGGCTGCTTCTTCCCGTGGGTGTTAATGATACTGTTGTCCCTGTATATGATGATGAGCCCACAAGTCTTATAGCTTATGCCCTCGTATCACCAGATTATCATTTGCAAACAAGTGATGAGGGGGATGCTAGTTTTTCTGATTCACTGACTATGCAGTCACACCATCCTGATGATGACACGGCTTCTGAATCTCATCGAAGCTTCGGGTCTACTGAGGAAAGCATTTTATCTTTATCTGGATCTCGTAACTCCCTGGGTTTGGATCCGCTTTCGTATACAAAGGCTTTGCATGCAAGAGTTTCCTTTGGAGATGATGGCCCACTTGGTAAGGTTAAATACTCTGTGACATGTTACTATGCGAATCGTTTTGAAGCCTTAAGGAGGATTTGTTGTCCTTCTGAGCTTGACTATGTAAGATCCCTTAGTCGTTGTAAAAAGTGGGGAGCCCAAGGTGGGAAGAGCAATGTCTTTTTTGCTAAAACCTCGGATGACCGGTTTATCATCAAACAAGTCACCAAGACAGAGCTGGAATCTTTCATAAAATTCGCACCGGGATATTTCAAGTACCTATCTGAATCAATTGGCACAGGAAGTCCAACATGCCTAGCAAAGATTCTGGGGATATATCAGGTACTTTTGTGTTAACCTCAAAGCTGTCAACTATTCTAGTCAGATTAACCTGACAACTTTAGTAACAACTATTTTCTACTACTACTGCTACTACTAAATATTGATACCGTATCTTGCAGCATCAGCTACATTATTTTTCGTGATACTTACTCTTTCTGTGGTTGGATTTGTATTGAAAGGTTACATCAAAGCATCTTAAGGGAGGGAAAGAGTCAAAGACAGATGTTTTGGTTATGGAGAATCTTCTGTTTGGAAGGAATGTGACACGGCTCTATGATCTCAAAGGATCTTCACGGTCTCGTTACAATCCTGATTCTAGTGGGAGCAACAAAGTTCTGCTAGATCAGAACTTGATTGAAGCAATGCCGACATCTCCAATATTTGTGGGAAACAAGGCAAAGCGTTTGTTGGAGAGAGCTGTCTGGAATGACACTGCTTTTCTTGCTGTAAGTTTTAAAACTCTCCTCTTTTTGTGTGCACTCGCATGCCTTGTATGAGCATGTTCTGATTGGGGTATCCTGTATTCCCGTATAGTGTGTACTAAACATAGATTAATCCCTTACCCATTCTAATGTCTCTACCGGTGCTGATGCAGTCAATTGATGTAATGGATTATTCTTTACTGGTTGGGGTGGATGAAGAGAAGCATGAGTTAGTACTTGGAATCATTGATTTTATGAGGCAGTACACATGGGATAAGCACCTTGAAACTTGGGTTAAAGCTTCAGGCATCCTTGGTGGGCCAAAGAACGCATCTCCAACTGTAATTTCACCGAAGCAATACAAGAAAAGGTTCAGGAAAGCAATGACAACCTACTTTTTGATGGTTCCAGATCAGTGGTCTCCTCCCTCTATTGTTCCAAGTACATCCCATTCTGATTTTGGCGAAGATGCACATGGTGGTAATTCGGTTGAATGACACTGTGAGTCAGTCCACGTGTACATTTAAAGCATGTGATTCAGGAATTGACCCTGCCACATGATTTCATTTTTTCATCATTCATTCACTTTCCTTTCTTTTTTGATATCCCAATTCTTTTGTATAGCAGTGTCATTTGCATTTAATCTTTACTTGAGAAATTCATGATTATTTTGTTAGAAGATGCAGAAGAAGGCCGTCGAAGCCATGGAAATTTTGGTCGTGGATATATAATTGGATGACCTCTCCATGAAATCCTTATAGGAATATGATTCTTGATGTATTTAGCATTACAACATCTATATTCAGTGAATCGTTTAGTCTTGTATATCTGTACATTAGATTGATGTTAATTTGCAATTCAATTTTGCTCTCTTCCAAAGTTTGGTTTCTGTTGGTTCATGTGGCTCAGACTCTGTGCTTGTGTGCCCGTGTGTTTTGTGTGTTTTTTAAACTGGTGACCAGAACCATGACTTCCGAGTCTAAAAGTGAAAAGCCTGTGGACTGCATATCTGCCAGTGGACCTGCAGCTGTTCCAGTACTAAAAGGATTGCTCATATCTTGACATAATAAAGGATAGCTCTAGTCAAATGTCGTTAAGAAAACCCAAGCATAGGGCTTGGTCAAAGAACGCCAAAAGGAAAAGAAAATAGAAATTTATATTATCTTTTACTATCCATGTAATTGCTTATTGAACTGAGTGAATTAGTGAACTGATTTTTATATAGACCGTTTTGTTTTCACACATTACACGAATGCTAGGACTCGAACTTATGAGCAATTATTCTAAACTACTACACTTGTGGGGTCTTTTGAAAATATATCGGGAAGGAGAGAGGATTGGGAATTTGACCCTCTACATTCTGGAAAAAAACAAAGAAGAAAAAAAGAAGAAAAAAGAATGTGCTTCAAAGACATTGCATTTATGCATGATATTCAATTATATGATTCATTGAAGGATATGCCTTTCTTTATATATATGTTACATAATTATAATTGGGGGCATATTAAAGTTGTGGAACCATTTTATATGATTTGACAAGAGACTTGACACTTGGGTTGAGCTGATTAGCGGTGAGTGTTGAAGCCATTGCAGTTTTTGATGTCCTCTTGCAGAACACTGCCTTTATCAGCACGGTTCAATTCTGTGTCTGTGATAAAATTAAGCCACCTTTGTTGTTGAAGTAGATCAAAGATCTCAGCGTCTCTGCTGAACTTGACCAAAACCAGTAAATAATCAGATGAGCCTAAAATAAACTAGGTGATCAATTTCATAATCCATGCTTATTTGTGTTAAGATTGTGATTAAGATTATGATTAATTGATCATCTACCTGGGTTGACAACCTGTTCTTGGATTCTGTTGGTGATAATATCTAGGACCCTCATCAAATCCTTCACAAATTATTTCACCTCTGTCATCTTTGTAGCAAATAATTCCATTGGACCGATCCTCAAAAACCTGTAACAAGAAAAGAAAAAAAAAAATACAATCAGATATTAACAAGAAATGTTTGTTGAACAAATCCCATTTCACCCCATTTTGTTTTAGAAAAGAAAAAAAAAAGTTGGTGACTGATGCTGATTTTCAGGGTCTTCTTCTGTGAAAAAAAGTAGTTGTGCAGTTAAAATTCTTGCCTCAGTGACTGGAAACAGGAAAATTAGTGAGGAAAAAAAATATTGACCTCTTCTCTCAAGGAGCATCTGATCTTGAGTGTAGAGCTTTTGATCTTGACAGAAACTTGACAGTGTTTGAGCCTCAAAACTCTGCTGAAAGGCCTTATTGCTGGACCAGATTTTTGGGTTGGGATACAAGGGGAGAAGCAACATGTTGCAGCCATTGAACTTATGTGACAGAAAGAAGAGGAAGAAGAAGAAGAAGCAGTGGATGAGGAAGAAGACGAAGTACTGTTGGTTGGCTTAACCACAAATAGAATGATGCTCTAGTCGTATAAGTATTTTTCTGGTTTTGCGGGATGATCAAAGTACAGATATAAAATTCAATTATTGATGGGTTATGTCTTATCATGGTGCATTATATTAGTAAATATAGAACTCTTGGGCCCATCTTGCTTATCTTCTACCTGTTGTTGCCGGTGAAACCCAAGTTAGCTTATTGGTTGATGCTCTGCCTGTTTTGAGATCATTGGTTGGTGGGGTCTTTTCATAAATTCATAATAAGTCATCCATGGAATTTACGGAGAATTTATTCTTTCTTTTATTCTTTTTTCTCTTTTTGCTGGGGTATTTTTATGTTCATCTGTTTGTTTTGAAAAACCAAAAAAGAAGAAAGAAAAAGAAAGGACAATTAAATATGGGCAAACAATAATATTATGAGATGGGGAAAGTTGTATAAAATAGAAGATGCACATGGAGAGCCCTTGGCTATTTTTGTAGGAGTTATGATGTTGCAACATCATTCAATTTGCTATGTCTAGTGACTGAATATAATAAATTATCCTTGCTTTTACTTGTAACTTGCTCAGCTATTGGCTCTGCATCGGACTTCTTCTGCACCAGCAATTTATTTTAGAAAAAAAAAAAAAATGATCTATCAATCAAAATCAAGGGTTCATAGAATAATAATCTCTTCTTTATTCTTATACCATTGTCTGAGGCAGTGTTTTCCAACTAGACTTACCACCATGCCTGCCCATCGCATCACCGCCCATGGTGTAAAAGGCTTTAAAAAGAAATGGAATATCTTATGCAGGAGAAGAAGTTGCCTACACCCGTATAATCCGTGTGCCATTCATATGATATACCAAGTGTGAGACATCCGTTTCATGAAACGAACGTAAGCAACCATCTTTCTTTCAACAGAAAATGTGACTTTTCAATGAGAACTTACCTTCAACATGACCACATTAATATGGCTAAATGTTGATCGTGTAATCATGGAGCATGTGTTTTGGTGTTGTTCCACTATGAGCATTTCTATATGAATTGCACAGCGACAAGAACATAGCCTTGATGCAGAGATAATGTAAAAAAAATTTAAGAGGTTGGGATAAGCAATTTAAAAGTAGTAATTATTACATATCACCTTTCTTTTTTCTTCTTTGGACGTAACCCATCGTGTCTTATTATTATAGGATCATGACATCAAATGTCAACTGGCTGTAAGTACTTGTTACTATATTTAAATGTGCAGTATCTAGTTTTTAATGTTTGTGTGTCTGGTTTAAGAACTAGGAGGAGGAGGAGGAGGAGAGTCAAATGTTAGGCAAACTTAACGAATCAAACAAGTCCTTTTGAGGTGATTCTGCTTCCCTGTCGTGCAAGTTTTCTTCTCATTACATTCAATTCTTGAAGATTTTAGCCTCATGTCATGTGCCTTTAAGACACATTGATCAATGTGCTTGCTTGCATCAAAGCCAGCCTTTCTTCATCAATTTATTATTCAGAATCTATGCATCTCCTAAATGGACCATGATCTCTTGTATTCTTTATATATAAAAACACACACATAATGAGATTCAAATTGAATTGAAAGCACCAAGTTGAAATGCGAGAGTGAAATTAAGCACAAAATACCTATGGTATATTTTCATCTTACCCTACTTGAAGGTTGGGTAAAGGCCGACTACGTACCTTTACCGTCGATTTAATCCAACTTGCATGATAAGGTAGGGGAGAGTTTGTCATTTTCATGGTTATATTTCACAGAGTATACCCAAACACAAGAGTTCGTCAGGTCCTCCCATTGTATATATGTGACCCCTCACTCAGGTCATCCCAATTGGAATTTGTAAGCATCATCAATAAAACCAGACAGAAATGTAATAGAAAAACATGCAACTCTAACCATTACCCCTCACTCAAGTCATCCAAATGATTTTTTTCAAAAATGATCTTTAATGGAATATCTAAAAATTAGATAGTTCGGATCATTGAAAGACAATGCATGGTGGACTCCACAAACGTTTTGTGGGCTGACTCCACATTGTACTTCAAAAATCTGAATCGTCTATCTTGTAGATATTCCTTCAAAGATCATCTCTGCAAAAGATCACTTGAATCTGACATCATTTGATCATTCAATTAATAATTGTAATTTTAGTATTTTCTAATCATTGTGTTCGTCTATTTTGTTGGTCACAATTAGATGCTGAAATTGTCTTCAATTTGTCTAATTTTTCACAAGAATGAGCTATGAATAAAGACTTAAAAAATAGACGGTTTGGATCGTCCAAAAAAAAATGTACAAGACCCTAAAAGGCGTCCTTCAATTAAATTTGAGGGATATAATCCCCTTATATTGAGGGATCCCTTAAATAGAGTCCCCTACGATTTGTTTTCAACGATCCAACTATCTATTTTTCAAGTCTTCATTCATATATCATCCTTGCAAAAAATCATGCAAATTGAAAATCATTAAGGTATCTAATTGTGACCAACAAAATAGACGAACACGGTGCTTCAAGAAAATACTATAATAACAACCATCTAATTGGGTGGTCAAATAATTTCGGATTCAAGTGATTTTTTGTAAAGATGATCTAGGTAATATCTACAAACTAGACAGTTAGGATCATTGAAATACAATGAATGGTGAATCCTACAAAGATGTCCCTTAAATAAGCTTATTTGAAGAATCTTTCAACTGAAACGTGCTATATATTATATAGGAACAAATGAAGTGCAATCACCCATCAACTATACATAAAGTGGCAATCATTTAATTTTGTAGCTCTCTAAAAATGATTTAAAATTTTATTTCTTATGAATATTAATATAGAGCAAGCATGGTTCTTTATGAAACAAATTGGCCGAATCATGAATTAGTTTATAAGTAGTATCCTATAATCATAACACAAAACTAATAAGAGCCTAATTAAATTATAACATGTATACCGCTATGACTAGACGAAAGTGTAATGAATATATGTCATATAAATTGAACCAAGATGATCGTGATTGTTATATATGTGTATGTATATGCGTTTGTTTTAAGGAATTAAACTAAATCTTCGTTCAATTTATTGAACATGCTTTACTCAAAACCATTCATCCTTGTGAGTCTTTTACTATTCTTTGTTTTTCTCCAAGATTCCTCATCTTATCTAACTAATGGTCCTTGTGTTTTGGGACATAGTTGCTTCAATCATGTAGAATTTTTAGCTAATGGGAATTATGATAATAACTTGATTTCATTACTGACAAAAAATTTTATCTAAAGACATACCAGATTCAAGCTATCAAAGTGCAATCGTTGGTAGCACTAGCACATCAAAATATGCAACAGAAGAAAATACTTTTATATGGGTAAGCACAATGTTGGAATTTTACTAGAGATGGCACGTAATATGCATCATGCAAAAATTGTCTCAATGCAGCACTTGAAAATATTCGTGAGTGTTGTCGTCTCAATCGAGGAACTATAATCTGAATGGTAGGTTGCCTCTTAAAATACTTGGCTTCAGACTTTTTAGGTAAAATTAACACTAATAACAGGATTTATGGAAAAAGTTCTACATTCATTAATGACTCTATGATTGCGAGAAGAACGAAGATGAAGACGATTTATCTTTCACTTGCACTAATTCCGATAGATCGCCGATTTCCGCCAACGGTATATTCCAAAATGGCCGGATCTGTATGGTGTTCCCGATTTTCAACCGGGATTTCCTGTTCGCCGACGCCGACAACGGCGATTCTTCCAGAGCCAGATGTTGCATACCGTAGATCTGGAGACGTGTGCAAGGTACAAACCTTCAACCTCCAACCTCCAAACTCATTCTTAATCTGATTGTGCTCTCAAATGTCAAATTGGCTAGTTGAAACCGTATCGTCTTGATCTTCTATTGTTATCCAATTTCTTGAATTGAATTGGAAGCGATTTGTTCAAACATCTTCAACTACATTGCTGCCTAGAATTTATTTTTTCTTCCTTTTCTCTGATTGTTGATTCTGTCATAGCTTTTGATTCATCTTTTAAGCACTTACCGATACGAGGGAGATGAGATCAGTGTGCCCTTGGCAAAGAAAGAGGCTAAGATACTTCATGAGAAACTCTCAGGCAAAGCCTACAAAGATGTGGAGCTCATCAGGATCTTTTCTGCTAAAATATGAATATGGTTTGAATGTCTTAGGTTGTTCTTTATTCTTCTCCATAAGGAGGTATATATAGGAGTTTATATATGAAGGTTTTACAAGGAATTAGATATAGTAAAGAATTAGGAAAGTATCTCATAATTGTACAATGATTTATCACTTATTAAAAAAAAATAGGAAAGTAAATCTCTTAATTAATCAAGGAAGTAAATCTCCTTGATTAATTAGGAGACTCACGTCAACACTCCTCCTCAAGTTGGTGCCCAACTTGGTAAGTGAGTCATGAAATACTCTTCCACACTCACATCATATGCAATATCTGATCTTGGAGGACGTATGAAGAGTAGAACCTTTGGTGGTGGTGATAGAAGAAGGAGTCTGGGTTGACCGCATACTTCTGTGAATCTGCAATAAGATGGAGAATCGTATGGGTTCTTGACATCGCAGCGGAAGTAAGATATGATATGAGAAGGTGAGGAAGGTGATGTGAGAAATTTGATGTAGGAATTGGATTTAAGAGGTATGTGTATAAGATTTGATGGTATGTGTTTAGGGATTTGGATAAGAGGATTTGAGGACTTTAGATTTGAGAGATTTGGATTTGGGGAAAAAAATACGAGAAGTTTGATTTAGGGTTTTGGATTTGAATATGAGAAATTTGAAGAAATTTGAGAAATTTGAGATAAGGGTTTGGATTTGAATATGAGAAATTTGAAGAAATTTGAGAAATTTGAGGTAAGGGTTTAGAGACAAAACAACTTCTCTTCACTCCCCTTCTCCCCTTGAAGAGAAGGGGTCATCAGAGTCAAGAAATAAACAACATCTTCTTGGGATACGTCAATAAACATAGCCCTTTCATTTTTTTTTCTTTTTTTTTTTGTGGGTTAGAGTTTGCCCCTCATAGTACCACAACCAATCATCTTACTGCTGGAAATGTCCATTGGCATTAGACACCACCGATTGAGAAGACGGTGTATGAGAGGTAAGTTGTCCAGGATCAAAGGTCATGTGATCAGTGGCTCCGGTGTCAATGACCCAGATGTGTTTCTTTGAAGAACTATGCAAAACATAACCGTGGGAACCTGTTGTGGCAATTTTGGAGGATGAGGAAGTGAAGGCAGTGGTTTGGGAAGATGAGACGATATTCATGGCAGTGGAAGGATTTAAGAATAAGAGAACAAAAAAAGAATTTGTGTTTAGGGTTTTGTGAAGAAATTTGATATGAGGATTTAGGGTTTGTGTTTGAAGAAATTTGATATGAGAATTTAGAGACAACCGATGATCGATTGCTCTGATACCATGCTAAAATATGAATATGGTTTGAATATCTTAGGTTGTTCTTTATTCTTCTCCATAAGGAGGTATATATAGGAGTTTACATATGAAGGTTTTACAAGGAATTAGATATAGTAAAAAATTAGGAAAGTATCTCCTAATTGTACAATGATTTATCACTTATATAAAAAATAGGAAAGTAAATCCCTTAATTAATCAAGGAAGTAAATCTCCTTGATTAATTAGGAGACTCACGTCAACATTTTCTACCATGAGTAAAGCACAGCTGAATGCAACCTTGAATTACTACAACAATGAGTTTAGCAATGCCATTAACAAGGATTTGAAGGCTGATAAAGATGATGAGTTCCTCCAGTTACTGATACAAACAATTATAAGCTTAACCGTCCCTAAAAAAACTTTGAGAAGGTGTTGCACCTGGCTATCAACAAGCTTGTGTTATTTGTGTTTGGCTTGTGAACATTTTAAATTCAACAATTTAGTTTGTATGGCTTAGGTTAGAGACCTGAATATGTTAACTTTTATGCTGTGGTTTATGACCGTTTCAATATGGAAGGAAACTAATTTTTTTGTTCTTTAGTCGTTGTTAGTTTTTTAGTTAAAAGTTTGAGAATATTATGGGTTTTTTATTTAGTTGTTCTCTTCTGGCTTAAAAACACTATAGCTCATCTACTTATGGATTTCTTGGTTTTGATTTCACATTTTTGATTAGTGCTTTGGGTATTTGTTTCATTTTTAATGATAATGATAGTGATAATGAATGTCAATTGGATATTTGTTTCATTTTCAATGATAATGATAGTGATAGTGAATATCAATTGGATATTTGTTTCATTTTCAATGATAATGATAGTGATAATGAATGTCAATTGGGTATTTGAGTTTCTCATACTATCATAAGTTTGCTATCTCTGTTTGCCTATTAAAAGAGACAGTCTCGATCTCTTGGACCACAGGAGTCCAAGAGATTGTGGTCACCCACCGTTGGATATTAATCCAATTGTTCAAAAAAAATTTCTTAAAAGGAGTGCAAGAGTGAGTGAACCGTTGAATTTACATCCAACAGTGAGTAACCACAAATCTCTTGGACCCATGTAGTCCAAGAGATCAAGACTGTTAAAAGAGATGTGTTAACACGTTTGTAAGTTGAATATAAGAAGGATTGTTTTTAATATTTATGTCTCATGCATGCTTTTCAAATTTCTTTATAAAAATTCTTTAGTGTTCTTATCTCTTGCTGAATTGATGTGGAAAAGCTATGTAGAGAATAAGTTTTTTCGATAATGTTTTTGTTTAAATTAAATTTCATTTGGCTCATTATGTCATGCTCTGTTTGTAGGCTCTTGACAAGATTAGACTTGAGAGTTTGACTGACAAGAGCAAGCTCGATGGTCAGCCAAAGCTCTTCATCCACTTCATCCCCAACAAAAACAACAATACCTTGACTATTATTGATAGTGGTATTGGAATGACCAAAGCTAGTAAGTTGATTTGCAGTATAAAATTTGTTATCTATAAGTGGTATGAATTGTTGTTAACTTCCAGTAAGTTGTATGAACAGTTGTTATACTGTTCATACCCTGCAACTGAGTTGATTTCTATGACATATATAGTATTAATATTGTAATTCTATGACATATAGTATTTACATATTTTCAGTAACAAGGCAGGCTCTATATATAGCTGTGCACTTGAAGTTTATGATATGCAGAATGTGATTTTTACTAAGAAAATAATTCTATGACATAAACAGTGTCCTTTTTTTTCGCAGAGGTATTTCCTTTTGCCTTTGTGATTATTTCTGTTGAAACTGTGGACAATTGGAGGTAGTTTCTGCAAAAGATATCGGATGTCTTGCTGGGCTTTTTTGGGTTTTTTATTTATTTAGTTTTTTGTATGAAATGGTATTAATAATGTATTTCTATGACATGGTATTAACAATGTACTTCGGGCTTGCTGGGCTTGTTTTGGGTTTTTTTTAATTATTATTTATTTATAGTTTTTTGTGTGTGGTTTGTTTTAAGTTAATGAGTGGCAGTCATTTAACTTATATGAACTTCAACACTTATTTCTTATGTAGTAAATGGTTTTTGGGTATGTTTTTAAAGTGCATTCCATGTGGGTTTTTTTATTTATAATTTCATCTCCTATTTTAGGTATATTACTAAAGCTTCCTATTTAATTCTCATATCCTCAATTTAGTGATATTATAAATGAAAATGTGTCTTTCACATTTCAATTAAAATGAATTAATATCGCATATTTGGGTTAGATAAGTTGGTAAGGGCAGTGAGTTCGTCCCCTTGCACCCAAGTTGGAATCATTCTTCCCGTAAATTAGATTAATTTAGACTAATAAATTTTTTATTCTTTAAAAAAAAAAAAGATAAACTTAATATCATATACATTACAATCACTAATTCCTTTAAGACGAGGGTTTGTGTATTTTCGTGGTCCAACCACATGGCTCCTAATCAAATTAACGTTTGGTTTACTTACAATTCATATATTATGACATATGGAGAAAAAACTAGCCAACATTCTTGTTTGAACCAAAATTGAAATATCAAACAAGTGTGAAACATCCGTTTCATAGAACGGCTGTAGGTAAATTTTTCTTGTGAGACGGAATATGTGACTTCTTAATGAGAACTTACTTTCAATGAGAACATGACAATATTCATGTGTAATCATGGACTTTGTGTTTTGATGTTGATCCACTATGGCATTTCTATTATGTGCATCCAAATTTCTATGACATGACTTGCATATGGTCAGTTTTTGAGAATGAATCCAAATATATATATAAACATTTTGAAATGGTTAATGATTCCATGTTGGTTCAAAATAGCTTTGATCAATTATTGAACCAATTAAGGTCAAAAATTGCTCCTGAGCAGATGTATGTTTTTGGAAACAAAAGATTATCAAAGAAGATATGCATTTCTAGTTTGCTTGAATGCAGTCGGGAAATTTCATACGAGAATTGTAAAAATTGTCTTCGCATTAGAATAAGAGAACTTCAAAATTATAACCAAACAGATTACCTACTTCGATTAGCATATTTAATGACTTTTTACATAACAAAAAGACATACTCGATTTCATAATGGACCAACCAAATGCACTTCTTAGAAACAATGACACACTTCGATTTCTGCCTACTTCATCTGTTGTTGTTAGGTGAATCCATTTCTTTTTTTTCTTTCTTTTTTTTCTTTTTTTTTAAAAGAAAAAAAGAAAGAAAGAAGGGTTTGCCGACTTTGTGTTAGTTTATTTATTTATCCCTAACATATTCTCTGACATGGTCTCTTTATGCAAAAGTCAATGATACTCACGTCGTCTTTCTCATCATATAACATCTAAAATCCAAATAGAGAATGCATTCTCTCCAATGTCGCCATCTTCCATTCATGTCGTTAAATAAGATTGAAGTGTTTAAACTAAATTAGAGAGCCATAAATAAGATTAAAGTGTTTTAACTCCATGCACCCCTTTCTTCTTTACTTCGCTTCCACGTGTTTTACTTAAATCACTAAACACTTACCTTATTTTTCAAAGTATCATAAATTTCTTATCTGTTTTTTTTTTTTTTTGGTTGAGAAATTCTATGATTACATTAATAATTCAACCAAAAAAGTCACTAGCCACAAAGGGTCAATACAAACTAGTCTAATATCAAAATTAAGAAAATCAAGTATGTCTCCACCAAGCAAGATCGAAGAAACTCTAGCATAGGCATCCCAACTAAGATTGCAAACTTAGAATAATAAAAAAAAGATAAAGCTTGAAAAAACCAAGCCATTGTGGGAACCTAATTAAATCAAAACCCTAGGTCAAATAATTCCTACCATTTGGGGATTATTTGACCAAATTGGGAATCAATCAACCTAATTAGGAGTTACTCAATTTAATTGGGAATTATCCAATTAAATTGAACGTTACCTAATTAGGTTGAGATTTGATTTGGTTAATTACCACGATCCCCAATTAAATGAGGAATTGCCTAAATTGAATCAGGATTGATTGATACCTACCACAATTAGGGATTTGATTTACCCTAATTAATCAAATCCCTAATTAATCAAATCAATTCCAAAAAGGGGAGGAATAATTCCCTTCCATCTACGGAATTATTCCTCTGAAACCCTAGCCTCCGAGACCTCTATAAAAGCATAGCCACACACAATGGTTGAGGTACGTCTAAATTCCTACTAAAACTCTGCAGAAATTATTTCTCAAAAACCCTAGCCACCCCCTCTCTTTCTCTCTCTCACACAAGGCTCCGGCCACCACACACGGCTTCAGCCACCCGGTTTTCCTTGAATTACCCTACCTAACTTAGGCATCGGAGGGCCTTTGGCCAACACCCCCCCGGTGTGGTCCTTTTACTCCGATTTGTTTTGCAGGGAGAAAGAGAGGCGGAGAAGACGAAGGAATCTTGGGCGAATATTCTCGTGGGGAAATTTGCTCCCACAAATTGGTGCTTTCATTGAGAGCACGAGTTATACTCAACGCGTGCTCAAGGAATCCGTTCCTCCTATTTTCCAATCCACCAAAGCCTTCCAAACAACCATGGTTGGAAGCATGAACACGAGAGGCAAAACCGCCGCGATGGCTAGATCCGCGACGGCCCAAAGCCACTCCACCCATGATCCCGCGATCGACATGGTGGCACCGCCACCTCTCACAGCCGCACCGGCCACCGCCGCCGAACATGGTGGAACTTCCCATCAAGATGGACTCGTCACCACCGCCGACCCGGGGCCGGTCTTGGAGCGACTCCAAGCATTCCCTTCATTGCCTCCACGCGCGATGCACGCTCCTGCATACACCTCCAATGAAAACCTAGCCCGTGTGCAGTTGGGCTCCACGCACTTCTCTCCTCCCGATCCACGAAGTCAAGCAGACGTTAATCTAAGAGTTGACCAGCTAGCTCAGAGAATGGACGACCAAAGCAATCTAATGAGGCAGCTCATCAACCAAATAGGCGTTGCTCAAAACCTTGGCCTTGGACAACCAGGCGAGGAGAGAAGGCTGGACGAACGCGCCGGTGGACGACTCGACGTCCGTGCCAGCTTGGGCCCGCAGGGAAATGTACATCAAAGGCTAGGCCCCCAAGGAGGTCAGCCAAACAACCATCGCAACGAGGATCGCAAAGAAAGGCGTTCAGCTGTCTACTAGCAGAGAAGCGTTCTCGAAAGGCTAGGACCCCAGGGAGGCCAGTTGGATAATCCACACAATGAGGACCATGAAGAAAGGCGCTCCGTTACTCACTCTCGAAGAACCAATTCTCGTCGACTAGCTACAGAGAATCATTCGCAGGCGCAGCCCACCAACACTCCAACTAGGCAGCGCAGGCGAGAAGGTCGACCCTCGGAGGACAATGAGGAAGTCAGTCAATCCCATGGAGGTCGCCAACGCAACAAACTAGCAATGTGTGCAGAGGACGTTGAGAAGCTCGTGAATGACCGACTCCGAGACTTGAAGACCGGAGGAAACTTCGAGGATTCACTACGCAAGGAGATGGACCAGGTGAACTCTACGCCTTTCACCCTCGATATCGAGCAGGCTGTTCACCCAAAGCGATTCTCGACACCCTCGTTCATACACTTCAAAGGGGATTCCGATCCCGAGAGCCACATAAAACACTTCAAAAGTGTTATGATCCTCCACCAGGCTGACGACGCGCTAATGTGCAAGGTGTTTGCAATGACTTTGCTAGGAGCAGCCCAAGACTGGTTCCATACCCTGCCATCTGGGTCGATCAGCAGCTTCAAGGAGCTAGCTTATATCTTCACCAAAGAATACACTTCTTACCGGATGATCAAGAAGAATCCTGACCACCTGTTCAACTTGCAAAAGAAGTGCGAAGAATCCCTTCGAGATTACATCAAGAGGTTCAAAGCAGAAAGGGGCGAACATCATCGGATGTGACGATCGGATCGCGTCATCGGCCTTCAAGAGGGGCTTGCCAGTTGAGTGTGAGCTGTATCGCGAGCTGACCATCTCTCCCTGCCAAACACTAGTAGAAGTCTTCGCTACAGCAGAGCGCTATGCGCTTTGGGACGATGACCGGACCGCCGCAAAGAAAGCTGCCAAGCAAGCCGATCAACCGGTTGAGCCGACAAGCCAAAGAAACGACATGATAAAAGACAAGGATGGGGGCAAGCGCGAATTACAGCCTCAGGGAGGTGCTCCAACAACTGAGACCTACACTAAGTTTACTATTCCGATACAGCAGATCCTAGCCCAAGTAAAGAACATGCCTTGGTTGAAGAAACCATCCCCTTTGAAGGGAAACCCAGCCAAGAAGGATACCAGTAGATACTGCGAATTCCATGAAGGGCACGGTGATTACACAAATGACTGCTTCGCCTGGAAAAAGCACCTCGAAGAACTGGTCGGAGACGGCCATTGCGCGGAATTCATCGCAAAAGGGGCTATCCAGCAAGTCAAAGATCGTGACGCGACTACCAATGAACCTCCACGAAAAAAGTCATACGGATCAGCACGATCTTAGCCGACTTTAAGAGCCCAAGCTGACCACCGAGGAGCAAAAGAGAAAGATCATGTAAGCGACAAGCGAAGGTCTCCCAAGCTGTCACTTGCTACCCAATCATGAAAGACGATCCCGACATCACCTTTTAAGGGAAGGAAGTTCTAAGACAACGGAATGCCCATCACCTCCGAATGTGCTATCCACAAGCTCCTCGCCTATCAGCTCGCTCTAAGCAGACGGCCAGGCCTCCCTCACCTCCATTGAAGACAAGTTACTTTTGATGTTACCTCTGCAACTCATCTCTTTTGTTCAATAAAGCAATGTAGTCACGTAGCATCAATACATGTTCAAGCTTTTCTTTCCAATGGAGTGTTCACAAATGCAATCGACACGTCTCCGGACGTAGGCCAAACGGGCCGCACTCATCGACACGTCTCCGGACGTAGGCCAAACGGGCCCCTCTAATCGACACGTCTCCGGACGTAGGCCAAACGGGCCCCTCTCATCGACACGTCTCCGGACGTAGGCCAAACGGGCCCCTCTCATCGACACGTCTCCGGACGTAGGCCAAACGGGCCGCCCTCATCGACACGTCTCCGGACGTAGGCCAAACGGGCCCCTCTCATCGACACGTCTCCGGACGTAGGCCAAACGGGCCGCACTCATCAACACGTCTCCGGACGTAGACCAAACGGGCCGCTCTCATCGACATGTCTCCGGACGTAGGCCAAACGGGCCGCACTCATCGACACGTCTCCTGACGTAGGCCAAACGGGCCCCTCTCACCGACACGTCTCCGGACGTAGGCCAAACGGGCCCCTCTCATCGACACGTCTCCGGACGTAGGCCAAACGGGCCCCTCTCATCGACACGTCTCCGGACGTAGGCCAAACGGGCCGCTCTCATCGACACGTCTCCGGACGTAGGCCAAACGGGCCGCTCTCATCGACACGTCTCCGGACGTAGACCAAACGGGTCACTCTCATCGACACGTCTCTGGACGTAGGCCAAACGGGCCACCTCCCTAAGGGAAATCACATACGAGATGAGCAGAACACACCCGGAGTCTCTCAAGGGGGACCCTGGTGTTCGCCACCTCCCTAAGGGAAATCACATACGAGATGAGCAGAGCACACCCGGAGTCTCTCAAGGGGGACCCTGGTGTTCGCCACCTTCCTAAGGGAAATCGCATACGAGATGTGCAGAACACACCCGGAGTCTCTCAAGGGGGACCCTGGTGCTCACCAACTTCCTAAGGGAAATCGTCCTACGGGATATGCAGTGCATGCCCGGAGTCCTTCAAGGAGAACCCTGGTACTCACAAATCTCTAAAGGAGGACGCGCAATCAAAACATAGGCTGGTTACTCAAGCAGTTCACAAGTCAAATATGCGAATTGAAGTTGGAAAATGTAACTGAAATTTCCATAGCAACAGACCAACCGGCCAAAGTTCAACAAAAAGAAAATGGTCAAATAAAGACCAGTTATTCTAAACAAGAAAGCAAACTACAAAGGCTGAAAAGAAACAAAAAAGAGTCTTCGTCTACTTGGAGACGCCAGCAGAAGACTCTTTACGCGGCAGCCTCCTCGGCATCCGCCTGACTAGCTACGTCATCAGCAACTCCATCTGCCTGTACCATGCCCTCTGCATCATCCTCTCCGGCTACCTGCTCCTCAACTCCCCCTTCTATAGGGGGTGAGTTGGGACGGAGCGTCTCGATGTCTACATCGTCAATCGCATACAAAGAATCAATCTCATCTGAGCAGTGCAGGTAGCCCAACTTGTACGCATCTATGGTGGCTTCAGACTTGGATTCTTTAGCAGACTTATGATAGGCATGAAATCTAGCAAGGAGCTTGTCATAGCAAAGGGAGATGTCGGCATTCTTACGCTCAAGACGAAAGAAGGCCTCTTTTCGACTAGCCAAATCAACAGCAGAAGAGTTGAGCTCGGAATCCTTCTCGGTAAGAGAGCTTTTCAGCCCAGATATCATCGCCCTCAAATCAGACAACTTCTTCTCATAGCGGGCCTGCTCGACGGAAAGCTGGCAGGCCAATTCAGCATTCTTCTTCTCCAACTCGCTGAGTTGGGCAGAAGAGGGGGCAACAGCAGATGAGTTCCGAATAGTCTCAGCAGCAAAAATCAGTCCTTTTTGAATCAAATGGAATGACGCTTCCCTTTGTTTTTCCAAGGAAAGGCACGAGAAAGTACCAAGATCGCCAGCTTGACGGATGTGATCAACCAACTCAGCACAGGACGATGGATTTGACAAGAAGTTCGTCTTAAGCAGATCAGATATGCATGCATCCCCTACAGAGCTAGGCTTGTTCACCTTAGGACCAACTGCCGACGTGGAGGAAGAGCCCTTAGCCCGGGCAGATGACTCTCTCATCTTCTTAGCCTCTGCCAGCTTCATCTCCAAAGGAGTCAATGATTCTGGATCATGAGCAGACTTCCTGTTTCGATCTCCATCTTTTGACCGATGCAAACGACTCGAACTTCTAGGAGGAATGTCTACATCTCTTTGACGCTCGGCAGAACTCGGTCGGGCACGGGCCGCTTCACGAAACATATCATGGTTTTCAGGCGTGTCCGCAGGAGACTCGGAACACCCCGAATACCGCGCATACCACCAACCTTCGTGCTATCTGCACCCACGAGATGCTTGACCCTGGCAGATGATGAGGGAGTAGACCCCACTTGTGTCTTCTCAGCAGAAGAAGGCCTTGGTTTCTTCCTCGAGGGAGACCTATCCTTTGCGTGCGAAGAAGTAGCTTCACCTCTCGGAGATTTGGCGGGAGCTTTTCTCTTTGAGAGAGATTCAGCAGAACATTCTTCTTGTCCGGCGAGCAGATCATCAGGGTCAGGACCGTTCTGCTTCCACCTTTCGACATCCTCGACAGGGGGCAAACCACCATCTTCTTCCCGGTACCCACTCAACAGCCAGCGCCACTCGCGAAACTTTGGAGGGATGTTCAAAGCACGACGGACCTTAGCCATGTCCGGCCCAAACTCCAATTGCTTGCTGATGTCACTCACTGCAAGCAGAAGACAGAAGTTAGTCAGCTACACTTCAAGAAATTCAAATAAGAGGAGCGCATCAAAAATGGCAAAGAGACATACCATCGCAATAGGTGATAGGAACAAGTGGGCCGTCACCAACGTCGCTTGCCCACCGACCGCTGACCTCCAACACATCGTCATGCCAAGCGTGATCTCCTTGACTAAAACTGTTGAACAACTTGGCCTTGTAAACACGAACTTGGGCATACCGCTCAAAGTGCCTCACTTCGAAAAAATGAAAGAACTCTCGCACCGTTAGCTCCAACATGAAGAAACGACTCAGATTCTCGAAGCACATGATCGCCCGGTAAACGTTTGGAGTACATTGGCTCGGGGCACACCCCATGGCGCAGAACACCTCCTTGAAAAGCTTTGACAGCGGGAATTTGAAGCCCAAGGAGAAGTAAAAGGGACGGAAGGTGATGATCCTAGCATCAAGATCATTCGCATCCACCAAAGGCTCGTTGTCCTTCCGAGACTTCAATAGCTTAACTCGCACGTCATCTGGAATGGCAGAGGCATAAGCAGCTCGCCACTTTTGGAATTGAGCATCAGTCGTGACGCGATGCAAGTTGGCCACAAACTTCTTGCTATGCACTATGGAGCCTCCCCATAAATACAAAGGGACTTGAGAACTGGGAGCCTTGCTACCATCTCCGGAGGACATGGTTGATCAACAAGTAGCTGCAAAAAGAAAAAAAATTCTATGTGTTAGAATGCAAAAAAAAAAAAATAAATAAACAGCAGCAGCAGCAATCAGAAAAAAAAAAAGAAAAAAAAAAGAACAAAACAAGGCTGCTTGGATCAGCCCAGCGCGCAGCCCAGCTAGCGCCCTCGGCCCATCACGCAAGACCAGGCCCAACTCGCTCCAGCCCTTCTCCCGCCTGGCCCGCTCAGGCGCAGCCCACCTTGCTCCAGCCCAGCGCGCCTTCTCAGCCTGGCCTGCGCGCACGCACAGGTCGAGCCCACCGACTTCATCCAGCGACGGCCCAGCTCGCATCAGCACGCAGCAGGAGGCCCAGCTCGCATCAGCACGCAACAGGAGGCCCAGCTCGAGTTCATGTAGCGCCAGCCCAGCTCCACCACTCCTTACGCAAGCCCATGATCTGCACCAGGTCAGAAACCTTCAGGCCTCCATGCTCGAGCCCAAGATGTGCAAGACCCAAATCTGCTGAACTGCCAACACCTCCAGCCATGCTCCAAGGCATGGACATGCATCCCATTCAGCTACCCACATCGGCTGGAAGCATGATCCAAGTTGCCAAAAATTGGAACAAAGGAAAATATATATATATATATATATATATAACTCAAGTCTAAATTACCTTGGGTGTGCGATGAAGACAAGAGCTCAAGAAGAAGGGAAAATTCTCCAAAGCTTACTCTCTCTCACTAATGAAATCGGAATGGATTTTGGATGTGAAGAATAAATTGGAGGAGCCCTACATTTATAAGAATAAAAATTCCTTGACCTACAAGGAATCACAAATTCTTTCCAACCTGGGAGTCCACAAAATTGGCAAGTCAAACACCTCCTCTACGCAGGAGCCCAAGTCCACTAAGGAAGCCTAGTTACAGCTGGACAGCCCAACGGATAATTTACATCTCCTACATGCCACCACGCGCCATGCAGAAGCTGGGGGGCATTTGTGGGAACCTAATTAAATCAAAACCCTAGGTCAAATAATTCCTACCATTTGGGGATTATTTGACCAAATTGGGAATTGATCAACCTAATTGGGAGTTACTCAATTTAATTGGGAATTATCCGATTAAATTGAACGTTATCTAATTAGGTTGAGATTTCATTTGGTTAATTACCACAATCCCCAATTAAATGAGGAGTTACCTAATTGAAGCGGGATTTGATTTGATGCCTACCACAATTAGGGATTTGATTTACCCTAATAAATCAAATCCCTAATAAATCAAATCAATCCCAAAAAGGGGAGGAATTATTCCCTTCCATCTACGGAATTATTCCTCTGAAACCCTAGCCTCCGAGACCACTATAAAAGCATAGTCACACACAAGGGTTGAGGTACGTCAGAATTACTACTAAAATCTCTACAGAAAATTCCTCTCAAACCCTAGCCACCTCTTTTCTCTCTCTCTTTTACATAAGGCTCCGGCCACCCAATTTATATTATAAACACATCCCGTACCCTATTTTAGCTATCGTTTCTCTACGGATCGATTGAACTGACTTAGGCATCGGAGGGCCCTTGGCCAACACCCCCCGGGTGTGGCCCTCTAATTTGTTCTATTTTGCAGGGAGAAAGAGGCGGCGAAGAAGAAAGGGGAATCTTTGGCGAATATTCTTTTGGGGGAAATTTGCTCCCACAGCCATAACAATACAAATAAAACTCTCAATGAGAGATGAAAAGCTCTCACAAATGAGAGATGAAAAACTCTCACAAAAGGAGAGGTGAAAACTACACAGAGAACCCAAAGAGTCTCCGCAACTTATTCTAAACATAAAGAAATTGCAAAAAAGATGGTGGTGGAGATCCGACGCCGAAATGCAGGTGAAGATCCGACGCTGAGCCGCAGCCGCCAATAATGGTTGGATAAAAATCTTAACAAAACTAAGACAAATAGGGAAAACCCTTTGTTTCTAAAAATGGAGGAAGAGGTGAAAGGAGGAAGAGAGGAAGAGAAGAGGGGAGAGGGGGGAAGAACAATGGCTTCTTCCCCCTTCAAAGTGGAAAAGGCTCTAAGAGTGTTTTTTGGGAGAAAAGGGGCTAGGATTTCAGCATTTGTTATAACATAAATTTCTTATCTAAGTATTAAAAAAATATTTCCTTACTTACTCATTGTACATGAGAAAAATCAAAGATGATGCTTAATAAAATCTTGTATACTTTTAAAAATTCTAAATGTCATTATGAAGAAAACTCTACATATGTATGTAAATATATATATCTCACTCTTTTTTTCATATTATTCTTTTGTTTTTAATGGAACAAATGAAGTGTGATACCCAGTCAACTATACATAAAGCTACAATTATGGTCAACAGAGTCTAGCCTAGTAGAAAAGAGTCTTAACTTGCAGATTAATGGTCTCAGGTTTGAACCCATGTGACATATTGGGGGGGGTGAGAGAGAGAGAAATACCCCCTCTCCCAATATTACATGTATAAAAAAAACTACAATCATTTTGTAACTCTCCAATGAGAAATGATTTAAAATTTTAATTTCTTATGTATACACATATGGAGCAAACATGACTCTTTTTTAAACGAATTGGCCAAATCATGAATTAGTATATAAGTAGTACGTTATAATCATAAAGCAAAACTAACAAGAACCTCTAATTATATTATAGCAAGTATACCACTACGACTCTAGCAAAGTGTAATACATATATCATACAATTCTTTAAAACTTAACTTGCACACGAAAGATATTTACTACAGAAAAAATTGGGTATGGTCCCACTGTGTCAACAAGATCTATCTTAGTGACAAAGAATTTTGATTGGTAGGTAAGTGATATTAGGTTCGAACTCATTTGGCATCTTGGTAGTGTGTGTGAGAAATTCCTCCACTCTCCCAATATAGTTGGTATAAAAAAGTATGGTCCCACTACAAGCTTGATCCGAGTATGATGAAGTTCCCTAATTGGATCTTCAATTGACTTTTAGCAATCATTTTGTTCCTCTTGCTATGCAAGTGTATATTACATTTATCTTTTCTTTTCTAGAAGATAATAGTCTAATGACAAACTTTTTCCTAGAACCTGGACTTGGTACCAATTCAGATTTTGATAGTTCTTAACTATCAATCTCGCATTGATGTCAAACATCAATCTCTCGTACTAAGGCTCATATTATCAATTTAGTGCTAGTGAAATGAATTTTTTTTTCTTCCCATATCTGTATTAAAGATAACTTAACAACATATACATTACAATCACTAAGTGTTCCACTAAGACAAATTGCAATAATAGAGATTGTTAACACTAAGATACGAGCATCTCCACAGGAGTCTCTAAATTTTAGGTAAAATAGCTAGAAAGTCATTATAACAAACTACTTTAAAATAGTTTCCTCTAGCAATGTTCTCTACTTTGGCTAATTTTTAATATTTTATTATTTCTCTGTGCTCCTCTCTAAATTAAAAATTCATTTTAAAAAAAAAAAAATCAAAAAGTAAGATGTGAGATAGGATTGTGTGCCTGGGGAGAGATAAGAGGAAGAAATGGAGCCCTCAATTTCTCTCTCCAAACTCAAATAGGGAGTTCTCCAAGTAGTGAGCTAAATAGCAAGTCTGTTAGAGCTGCGTTTTGCGCTCATTTTAGCCAAAATGGCTAAAAATAAGAGTATAGCAATTCTGTTGTAGATGCTCCCATATTATAGAGAACATGAATTGTGTGTATTTCTTGAAATTAGCCAAATGTATAATGTGTTCTAGGTGTTCCACTTCTTGCAACCAACCAAAAGTCCTTACAATGTCCCCAATACAAGTTCTTGATACCCACCAAATTGTCATTGACTTGACTTTACATCGCTCTTACACTTGGATTGAAGGCCCAGCTGCCTTTATAGGCCAAGACAGACAAATCTAGTGCGATCTAGTTACCTGGAATGAGACACCAAAATCCATTAGGGCCTGTAAATTGCAAAAGCTGTAAAAGGGCACACCTAGAGAGAGGGGTTCAACAAAAACCAAACGAAACTTCCCAAAAAGAAAACAAAAGAAATAAACAATCAATATATTAGCCAACTCTCTCTGCTCACGCTTGGGACTCATGAGTGGCTTTGTCCACTGCTCCCAAAGCTCCCTCTTCTTTTTATGAGATACCCTTTCGTCCACTTCCTAGTCTGCTTCTGTACAAGTACGACTAAATGTCACTGTAGTTTAGGGTAAGTCTAAATTTTGAAGAGAGAGCTAAGCTTTGCTTGCTGGCTAACCCCATGTGACTCAATTTTTCTAACAGTACTTTTTAGTAGACCATTTTCGCAACTTGCAAGCAGTCAATGCTTTTTGTTTTGCTGAAGCTACTTCTCTGCTGCAACTTTTGCTCTCAGTCATTTTCGTATGACAAAAGTAAACAGTTTTATACCCGAATGGTGGAGATAGGCAAAGCACTTGTCCAAGATACTAAAAGCTAGCGACTCTACAAAGAGAACCATCCATACCCACAAGCCTCCATGGATCTCACAAGCCCCAGATGCTTTCAAGCTCCATCTTTTATCTCATGTAGTGGGGTAAAGATAACACATTTGGTTTTTCTGTTCTTTTGCTCTTTTTGTTTTGTTTTTTGTGTGCTCAAATGGGTTTTAATTAGTCTTTGTTGTTTTCTTTTCTTTCTTGTTGTTTTGGGTGTTTGTGATTCAGGAACCGCCATTAGAGGGCAGTACAAGCTTCTACGGCAAAAGTAAAACCAACCCATATGCAGACACCTTCCCTGACCCTCTGTGCAAGCTTAATCTCAAAGAGACCTCTGAGTTTGTCAAGTCATTCCCAGTACCAAGCAATGCCAGCTCAGAAGGCAACAGAGGTTTTCTTGACGCTTCAGCTCAGAGGAGGGAGGGAATGAGCTCTGTCACACAGAGGAGATTGGAAGCGCCTCCTACACCTGGAAGACCTGTTTTCAGCTTCAGTGTTGGGAATTTTGCAAGAAAGAGCTTTCCTTCAAAGTGGGATGATGCAGAGAAGTGGCTCATCAGTACCTCTTGCCATGACTCTCCTGCTCACACCATAAAGCCATCAGCAGACTCCACTAAGATTGTTAATGCCAACCAAGGTGACAACTTTAAGCAACAAATGGAGGTGTTTGCTGAAAAAACAAGGGTCGCAGAGGAAAAAGTGTCAAAGACAGTCTCAAGCTTTCAACGCTGTGCCTCTTTGAACAATCATAACTCTGGCAAAGCTTTCAATGGGGTCTCAACCTCAACTGATGTACTTCTAAAAGGTAAAATCTTTATTTGAACTTTAATCTTTAGTGGAACCCTGACCTGTTTGCTTTATGTATCCCGTTGCCCCCTTGTTGTGCCACTATCATCTTCCCCTCTTTTTTTTTTTTCTTTAAAACTTGATTATATTTTCAGTTTTTCTTCTACTGTCTGATTATGGTCCCTGATTGTATTAAACAATGTAGAATCTAGTTTCCAATTTTGCATGTATTCGTTTGCTGTGTATCTTTCAAACACTGGGAAACACAACCATGGTACTAGTTTATTAATAAAGGCTCACTATCTTTTTACTCTGCATCTCTTTATGCAAGAAACCTGTCTTTAGACCTTTTAGCTGAAACATTTACTGTTACATTGGAATTGGATCAATTTAATTATAACCCAAAATATTTTTCAAGTTGGAGCTAGACTTGCAATTCCAATATAACATGATACCTATGAACTGAGTTCTGTTTTCAACAACTGAAATTTGAGTTTTGTTTGTGTAGATAAGTTTGTGGACGATATAGAACCAGTTTTACCCAATTCCAGGTACTTAGAGCCAACCAAAGAAGGCTTTCTATTCAAAAACTCAGCTTGTGAAACCATGAAAGATGCAGGCACAGAAGAGGTTCATCATCTACAACATCGAGATGTTGGGACAGAGATGACGCCTCTTGGCAGTTCAACAACTTCAAGATGCCACACACCATTCAAGTGCTCGTCGCCCGCGCGCCATAATACGCCTGCAAATCGGTCAGGGCCATTGGCTTTGGGGTACTCTAGCAGCACTAATAACACCATTGACATTGCCCAGTTGCAGGAGTGCCTTGGGACACAATATGATTCAACTGCATCGAATTGGAACTCAAGGGAAGAGGAGGAAGTGGAAATATCAAAGAGCTTGAGACATTTCGAAACAAGCCATCCATGCCGAGAAAGTATTTCTGAATCTAGAGCTGCTGCCTGGGAAGAGGATGAAAACAACAAATGCTGCCTTAGGTAATTGGATTACTAAGTTTGACCACATATTGTTTCAAATGATAGATTTGGTTTTAAATGCATTTTGAATGTGCAGGTATCAGAGAGAAGAAGCCAAAATCCTAGCCTGGGTCAACCTCCAAAGTGCAAAAGCAGAAGCTCAGTCAAGAAAGCTTGAGGTACTTTTGTCATCATTTCTTTTTTCCATGGTGGGCTCTTATCCCAGCAGGTTTTTGTTCTTGAACCAATTATTGGTTTTGCATGGCAATGGAAATGCAAGTACATAAACATGAGATTTATACTCTCTTTTTTATTCAAACATGAGACATAAGCCTGAACCGCCATGACCTAGCAATCAACATAGAAGATTATCAGTCTCTTGATTTCAATTCATATTGCACATTTGCTGTTATGTCATCAAACACTTTAGTGTGATATATTTTGCCGAAGACACCTCATCTTATTTGCTGTGTTAAAATATTTAGAGCAGGAAACTAAGTGGCTGCATTGTCAAACCGCAAGTGCTAGCAAACTGTATTTTATTGGTTCTGGTTGGAATGCTTGATGGAGCTTATTGTTGTCTTCCTCCTTGAGCCACCCGTCACTCTTGGACACCATTCTCCTTTTGTTTTCTAGACTGGACCACCTCTATTGAAGTGTCTTGCTTAATATTATATAATTTTCTACATACCAAACTCTCACAGAAATTAGAGAGAAAGCTAGAAGTCTTCATCCTCACATTTTAATACTAGCAATCCCATGTGAAGTAGCAGCATTTAGAAATCCATGGGGAACTGGAGTATTTAATTGAGTTGGATACCAGTCATGCTTGGAAGCTTGGTTTTTTGTACTTTCTGAATAAATTAGTGGTTGATGAAAAGAGCACTATTTTCGTGTTTTCCGCTCTTCTTTTCACTTGAAATTTCTTTTGTAAAGCCAAATGGAGTTACCAACATGCATGCTTTTGTAGTTTGGCAGATACACGTTTGTTTATTTATTTGTTCTTTTGGGGTTTTAGGTGAAAATACAGAAGATGAGATCAAACCTGGAGGAGAAGTTGATGAAGAGGATGGCAATTGTGCATAGAAAAGCTGAGGAATGGAGAGCAACAGCAAGGCAGCAACACTCTGAACAAATTAACAAGGCCACAAACAATGCACAGAAGATGATAAATAGGCATAACCCACATTTTTCTGGCCACATTTCTTGCGGCTGCTTCCCTTGCAATACCCATTAACCAATCATGAAAAACAAAGAAGGAAAATTGCATAGAAAATGTTCCTTGCTGTGTACTTCTAGCCTCATAATGAAACCAGAAAAAGAAACAGCAGTTATGGCAATTTTTCACTCTTCTTGTTACTAGGGGAATCAAAAAAATGGGATTTACCTTTCACCAATCTCATTCATGTATAACTAGATGGTACATGACATGAAGTTTCAATCCAAAACACAAATTAAAACATGTTGATGCTAAAAAATGGTCGGACACTTTAGTAATAAGTATAAAGTAAATAGTGATCTGGACAAAGTTATGGCTAATTAATCGAATGTCACAATTACCTTGTTTTGGGGACTTGTGTCCCTTTTTATAGATTTTGGAAGATGTGCATCTTCGGTGAAATTTCGATGTGAGACTGTAGGCATCACCTGAGGAGGCGTCACGTGTCCTTGTGAGAAATCTGCAGTGAAGCGTGATTTTCAGCCATGATCGGTAGGCTAGGCTGTCGAAGGCTCATAACCTGCTGATGGTATTTCATGGGATGAAATAGATTGCCTAGATTTAGTAGGTCCATTGTGGGTCCCCAGTTCCACATGTCATTTTTTGGTTGGCTGGTCAAATATGGTATAAACAAAACAGGATCTAAATTATTGAAGAATATAAGTCTTATATCCGAAACTTGACTAAATAAAATACAACATAAAATGAATAGTTCTACTATTAATATCACTGAAACCTTTTGTAATAAAATCTCATATTTATTGGACTTTATAAGTGATTAAGTTGAAGACAACATTGATATTGCTAATAGTGAGTAGCTAACCCGTCCCTATGAAATTTAACATAAATAAAAACCTGTGTAAAAAAGATCACATGTGATTTCAGAGCAAACATCTGAAGGCTGCAAAACTGTGCAAGCAGATCTGTCCCGTGCCTTCTCTGTTGTTGTCTTTTTATCCCAGCATCTGAAACCCAACATTTTCTTTCCCCTTCTTGTTGTTGGAACTTGGAAACTGGAACTCGGGACCTACCCATCCATCCATGCAGGAGTGATGAGAGCTTTACATGTGGCAGTGAAATTAACAGACTCATTTACTTCATGACCAGCTAAAAACAACAACAGCATGCTCTGAACAAGAAGAAAAGCATACTTTAGCAAGAAAGATGTCCATAGTTTGATAAAAAGCTGCACTGTTTTGGCCAATACCGTTTATCTCTTCATATCACGCACAAACTATTATATCAACTGTTGAACATCAAAATATGCCCAACAGTTGGCAAAAGTTGGTCCTTCTCTTGTCACTCTTGCAAAAGGCAGCGACTCTTAAAGTTCTTAGGGAAGTTTTTTTGGGTGTAAAATTGTCTGGGATTGTTGGTGGTATTTGTTGGACCACATGGAATCCATAATAGAGTCTGATAAGATCAACACCAGAAAACAGTGGGGCATTATAATTTGAATGCAATGAGCAGAACCTCTGGAAGTGTCATATAATGGTAGTAAAGACGTATACCATTTAATAGGTTTGTATAAAGGCTACTGAGTCAATAATAGCATTCATAGCCGTAAGTAAAATCTCCCCCCCACCCCCCAAAAAAGAATTGCAGAAAAACCAAAGAAGAAAACAACTCAACTTTAAAGATGTGATGCTTTTATTTTTATTTTGAGTACAAGCAACTTCAATGTCATTTTCCACTCCCCGTGGCAAAGATGTGATGTTTTAATAAAAGATGAGATGTTTTAAGCAACCCTTGATTTTTGAAGATTGCGACCTAAGCGAATATAATCATGGAAGATGAAAGAGACCAGTCACCAACCACCACTCTTGGCCTTGGCTTTGAAAGCAATGTGTGGCCATGAGAAACTCTCTGAATCCATCCACAATTACATGGGCAACAGAAAATGTTACCTGGCCTGCCAAATTCCTTAAACCATGTACAGTTGCAGCATTTCAAATTCCAAAAACCAAAAAAAGACCAAAGTTTAATCCTTTTTATTTGTTGATGTTATTTGCAACCAATGCTTGGTAGAACAGGATCAATTTTGAGGGTGGTGTAGCTGCTTAAATCCAAATAAAAAACAATTGCACAACTTGATGCCATTCAAACCTAAAGCCTTGTAAGAAAAGATATTATTCTCATCACATCAAGTACGACTGTACCCAAACATGTTTATCCCCCACAAAAATAAAGGATCATATGGGGTTCACACAAATGTTCGTCTCCTTTAAATGAATGTCTACTACATCGCTTATCCTGAAAGACCAAACAGGGAATTTTCTAGTCGCAAAACTCGTCCATGAATGACTTGTGGAAGTCTGTCAGACGGGTGACGATGGCTGGAATTTTATCCTCTTGAGGCAATATTGTGCACCTAAAATGCCAGGTGCCAGGAACCTGTCACAGTGGATTGAAATGTAAACAATCTTCAGTTTAAAATAAAATTATGAAAAATCAAACCAAAGGATATCTCACGCTATCTTACTGATGTTCACAGAATCCAAAACAACAAAATTAAGGATTTGTCTACACTTCATATTTTTGTTTAACTAAATGTGATCCTATTCAATCACCAACTTTTAGGGGACCATATTTTTCATCCCCTAGCACACTAAAGATTTAAACATTCCACTGTTATGAATGTGGTTCACTTATCATTGCTGATTAGAATTATAGATGCCAAACAAATAATATTGTATGGCCACTTGATCTGCTGCAAATTATTTCCAATTTAGGTCAGCAACCATTTCCTGCCACACTAAGAAACAGTACCAGAAAGAATTAGATAAAACTAACCTGCCCAAAACCGGAACCAGGAACAACCACGATTCCTGTGGCATTGAGAAGGCGGCGACAGTAGAATGCATCTGGAGCTGTATTTGCTGCCTCTGCTGCTTTAATTGCCTTTTGAGGCAGGTTTATGCAGGGAAAGAGATACATTGCCCCTTCTGCTCTGTTGCATGTCACACCCTCTAAGTTGTTCAACGCATCTTCTAAAGTCTGTTTTTAAAAAATACAATTAATAGAATAAAAACAAAATATGGGAGAAATGAAGCATAATCAGTCCCGCTATTAAGAAAGATCAACAGAAAATAATATCATGTTATTGTGTTACCATTTAATAGTAATACTACTAAGTACTAACCTTTGCACGCCTTGCTAGGGATGACAGGATTCCATCTTTCTCTGCACAATACAATTCATAGGATTCATCTCCAACCTGCATTCAACCATGAAACTTCCTCCGTGGGAAAAATGATCCAGATGATAATATCAAAGAAAATAAACTTATTCGATCTACCAATTTTAAGACCGAGTTTCCAAATCCTTATGCCCTGTGTAACGAAGTTAAGGGCAATAACAAAGAAAAATGTACTCCTCCAACGCCCCAATTGTACACTAACAGAAGCACTAGTGAACATGGTCAAATCAATTCTGACTTAGATGTTTGAAAATTTATTAGTCCAACTAGCTAAAATAGCCTCAAAACTATCACAAGTGAATGCCGACTGGTTTCAAACTAGAAGATACCTGTTTCCACTTCTGAGGTTCCAACATTTTAACCTACTGTCAAATCGCTTGCTAGGTCCTACTTTAAGATACTTGAGCATGTTTGATCATCAATTCTAAACCCATTGTAAATTTCTATGAGAGAAGTAAATACAACATTATTTAAAGAGAGAAAAATGACCTTTGGTGGACTCATGACAAGGCTTGCAAGAATTTGGCCAGAGATGTTAGAACAAAGATTCACAGACGCCACTTTGTATATTTGTTCCCTTACGTCAGGACTGATACCAGTTACTTCCATGTAACCGCCTCTTTTTCCACACTCCCCGTAGTACCCTACATCCAAAAAAGAAACAATGATAAATTGTCCCAAATTCATTGATTTTCATGAGCTACTCTCTTTCCATCGTGACAGGATAAGAACCCAACAAATTACCTTTAGATACTGATTGAAATGATACCAGAGAAATATCCTTTTCACCATATCCCATAGACCGGGATACCTTCTTGAATGAATGAAACTCCTTATCAGGTACATAAACATTTTCTTGATAAACCTGTATAAAATACACTGAAAATATTAGCCCATAAAGTACCTATAGAAGTTTCTGATTACAATCACAATGCTCCAAGAATGTTGCAAAGTAATTGAAGTTAATTATCCAAAGAACAATCCATCTACCTCATCTGCCAGCAAAACAAGACCTTCTTGCTTGCAGAATTCCACAATCTGCCGCTGGTTCTCCTCAGCAAGCACCTGCAGACAAGATACCAAAACACTCAACCAATGACTATTCTAGATTAAACACAAGCTTCTCTTCCAATAGCAACCCCTTGAGAAAACTCTTTTGTCGACAAGGATTTTGAAGGTCAAAAAGCAATTCATAACTCACCTGCCCTGTTGGGTTGCCTGGATTTATAACAACCAAGGCCCTTGGGTTGATACCCTTGGACCTTGCGTCCTCCAATTGCTTCTTCAACTCAGAAGTTTCCAATCCCCACCCTGATGCCTCATCAAGGAAGTAAGGAACCTGCATACATCAGACCACAGATTTGAATGTTCTTACAACGTTAAATGGTATATAAAAGAGAATTATTTTCCAACTTCTAGTTTCTGGCAGTCATGTAATGTCCTTTTTTTAAATAATCAGGCAATTCACTTTTCAGTTCAATAAAAACTCGAGCTTTATCCAATAACAAGTTAGTGCGCGAGTATAAATGCCAAACATTTTGTATTTATCGACATTGAGCATCTGAATAAATCTCTTAAAATCCAGACATACCAGTGTACCACCGTGGAGGGCAATTGAAGCAGAGTACAAAGGGTATTGAGGAATGGGACAAAGAATCCCATCCTGTTCTGAGCTTATCAGCAATTGCATCATCATATGGACCTGGCAAGAGAGAAATGGACATGATGTGTTATGAGTGGTGCGATGTGCAACTTAACATATTCAGGAACATTGGGACATCACTAAAATTGAACAGAATGGAAGTCAGGACATACCGCAGGGCTTGCACCATCTGTTAAGAAAATATCATTTGGATCAGCAGGATATCCGTCACGAGCTTCAATTCCAGCAGCAATTGTATCACGTAAACCCTTGATACCCTGATGCCAAAGTGGGCGAAGAGGGGCAGTGAGTCATATGTCATATCACTTACGAGTTCTGCAAAAGTTTTACAAATTTCTGTATGGGATCATTACCTGACTATGACTGTATGCACCAGTTGCTCTTCCAGGAATTTGATCTAGAATCTGCCATGCCCGCTCTATTGCATCTGCACTGCAACAGGTAACAAAGATACCCACATAAAGATAATATTTAACTTCTAGGAAGACTTTTCTATGGTTTCCTAGAGGACTGTAAGGCAGCCTAAAATATTTGACCTTATATGTTATACATGCAAATGATATAATGGCAAATTTTTTATGTCGACACATCCAATTAAACCAGTCGCATTATCTTCAGATGGATTTTAATCGCAGTTCATCTAAGAATCAGCCAAGCAGATTGCATAAAAATTTCCAATACCTGAATAGACCCTGTGTTTCGCTTTTGTCCAAGATGGATGGATGGTCACATAATGCAAGAACCTGACACAATGATTATAACAATTAAGGATTGCATGAGATGGTGTAGCATTATTTGATATCTACCATGTAGTCCAACAATAAACCAACCTCTCGGAAAAAGGTTATTGGATGCTGACCAAGAGACTGGGGATTTCCAATGTTGCAGTAAAGTATCTGTATAACATATAATTGAAAGTGAGTACCCAAGTGACAATGCCCTAAAAACTAGAGAGTCAATATGGAAAGTAGTAACTCATCAAAGGAGAAAGAAAACACACCTCATCAAAGGGATGAGAGCCTGGATTAGCCAGTAATTCTTCTTGTAACCTCTGTGACAGGAGGATATTACAAAGGAGGTAATGATAAAAATAAGAGAAATTACTTCACTGAGATTCAGGCATTAAATTTTCGATATAGTCATGTACCTGGGCAAGGGTGACAATTTCACCTCGGACAGCATATTCACATTTCAAAATCTGTAAGACACAGAAAGTTAGTAGTGCGGAGTGAGCTGGCCAATGAATGATAAATGGAATAGAAGAGGTCCACAATTACTAGTATTTGACAGTGAGAAATAAAAACTAGAGGAACGAACCAATTAACTTACAAATTCTATAAATAAATCAAAATCAAAGTAATCCAATCAGAATGACCCAAATATGAGTGATCAGTCAGATGAATTTGTCGAAAAAAAGAACTCGGGTCAAAAATAAAGAGTCAGTGATGTCACAATTCCTGGCTACTTGTGTGGGTTGAAATAAAAATCAACCACACCATACAACCCATCAATCTTTTTTTTGCTTTTGGGAAAACATGAAAACTTAAGCCAAAGAAAGGAACTGCTTTGCATAAAATAATCAGAGCATAAATCCCAAGACACAAAACAACAAACAAATCAAAGCAGCCCAGATGCAGAAACATCAAATCAAACACCTTTGACCATCTACACAGACAATCAAACAGTGAACAGATTATCAAATATACACAAAAATAAACAGGAATAAGCAGAAAAAGAGCAAAATAAACAGGAATAAGCAGAAAAAGAGCAAAATAAATAGGAATAAGCAGTAAAACAGCCAAGATAAACAAAATAACAAAAACCCAACTCAGGAAAAAGCACAAACCTTGGGATTTATGTTCTGAAGAGTGACAGGGAGCTTGGCAGGGAGCTTGGAAGCAGAGGGGTCAGCCATGGAAGAAGTAGAAGAAGGAGGGAAATCTAGGACTGGAGTAGAGGAAGACAAGAAACGTGGGAGAGAAGAAGAAAGCGATGAGCTTGGGTGATGTGGACGAAGAATATGCTTTTGCTGAAAAGAATGGATGAGAAGGCTTCTGAGTCTGCCGCTTGCGAATCTCCGCATTCTGGGACTGTTTTTATACGCAAAGCAGTGAGATTTTATACGTGTGAAGATATCACACAGATGTGATGTGATGCAAAGGGCAAGTAATTTTCTGGGCACAATCTTCAACAAAAGCCCCCTACTTTGTTGTTTGGTGTTGGGTGTTTACTTGTCCATTGACTTCGCCCACGGAACATGACCACCTGCTTATATTATATTTTCACCATGCCTATTTGTCTTTGGTTTTTTACTTTCCTTTTGCAGTTCTGGATATATCCAGATTACAGTTGTTTAGTTTAACAGCAGGGGTATTATGGGGAATTTGCATTTTCTATGATTTTTAATTTTTTTGGGTCTATGCATGTATGGCCATTAGGACATGACAACTTAGGGCTTGTGATCACCCTTTTGTTTGTTTCTTTTGGTTGATTAATTTTGGTTAAAATAAAAATTAACTTTTGTACCAAGCAATGTAAATATCCAAAAACTTATTCACCAAGAAAAGGTAATAATATACCCAACTTAAGATCAGTGTCCTGCAAGGAAAAAGAGAGATTCGTAAACATTCCTACATGACCACCTACCCATCCTCTTTTCTCACCCCCGCATCAAATCTTTTGAAGTTATTCATCTAACTCCTCATGTGTACTAACTTTTTCATTGAAAACTATTGATTTTCAAGATGCTGAAATGAGAGAGAACGAGAATTTACTCTGCAAACTATGTTCAACTCATTCATGATCAGAACTTTTGATGTAATTTTAAGTGTGACAAAAAGAATTTAAGTACATGATTTTCCAGGGGGAATTGGAAAAGAAGGGTGAAAGAGAACGGGACACACAGGCTACCAACTGTAATGTTACAAAGAGAAAATATTAAAGCATTCTTTCTAGACGATTTTAATTTCTGAACAATTTCATTATAGCTGTGCCTCAACCCAGTTTTTTGATTTCTTGGATCACAAGGATGAGTCAAATTCCACATTAGCTGCTGGCAACCAATCACCGCCTTGGATCAATGACTCCACTGTGAACTTGGCTGCGTCCCTATCTGTCAGAGAAGGCTTATAACCAGCCCATTTAACCCTTTGATCCACACTTGATCCAGGCCCACTGTTTTGGTACTCTGCATAATATATAGTGTTGGGCGGCTCAACATTGGAAACCCACTCTTTCCAGCCCTTTGGGTTCAAGAATGACCCAATATCAGACTGCATGAAGACAGTGGTGGAAAACTCTTTCCAAGGCCTACCCAGATATGTTGGAGCTGTGAGATTATTAGCATCTAAAGCAGAGATTTTGCACTTCTGGATTGAAATGCCAGTGTTCTGATTTGGGTCCTTTTTGCCTTGAGCTGTGATGGTGTTGAACTGGTTTGACATAGGCTGCCTCGGCATAATGTTACAGTTCTGGAAGACCACAGCAGCATTGCCAAAAATGAAGTCTATGGTGCCAATGATGTCGCATTCGCGATAGAATTGTCGATTGGAATGTGCATAGAGGGTGTCTTGGAAACCAGAAAAGGAGCATTTGTAGTATACCGAGAGGTCGGAGCCAGAGCGGAATGCTACTGCTTGGTGCTTTGCTGGTCCTGCAGAGTTGATGAACCCCATGTCTTTTGCGATGAAGCCTTTTCCTGCTACGGCTGGTGATCCAATAGGTAATCACAGTAAGAATTCAAATACTTGATATGTAAGCTTGAACGTTAAAAAGTTCTAACAGTTTGAATCAAAACAGAAGTCTCTCTCACATGTCTCTCAGTCTGAGAACTTGAAATCTAACACAATTTCTAAGGGAATGTGAATGCAACTACGCACGGAACTGTCCTAATTGCTTGACAATTTTTGGGGGACTCTTTCTCTAATCTGAATGTGTAAAGAAACCAAGTGGGGAATTATTGTTTTTGATGATTGCGGTGCGGGCCAACAAGAACCACAGGGCATAGAATCTGGAACCTGCTTTGTTTAATTACTTCTGTACCAAACTTCCCTTCTTCTTTTTTTCTCTCTACAATGGAAGGAATTAAGTGCTATGCAACATGAGCGCATGACATGCAAATATTCATCAACATAACATAATTTCAGGCAATCAATAAGAAAAAGTCAGCTCATCCACCACATGCGTCATGCAGGATAGAGGACAACACTTGCATTTCGGGTCAAGCAGGCCTTTGCTATGCTTAACTTGTAATGTAGATTAAATATGGAACAAATGGGTCCACATATGAACAACAAGAAATATATAAAGCATAATCCAGACATGCACATGGTGGGGGCATCAACCGTCCACACATCACCCAGATATCCAATCTATTTTAATGGTATTCAAAGCAGCATTGATCTTTTCATAGAAAATAAAATAAAAATAAAAATAACAAAACAATAACAGCAGTAGAAGAAGAGGATATCGAATTTTTAGGTGAGAGTTAACATGAAGATGCATAAACCATGTGGCTGGTTCCTAATTGACCCTATCATACCAATATCGTCAAATTCAGAAAGACAACTTGGTGTCTAATGTCTATGGCTTCCTTCCTAGCTCCAACCTGAAGGTTTCACATGGCACATTCCCACATGGGATTTCCTTCAGTTCTATCTACAGGGAAAGAAACTAAGATGAATTGGTAACCAACAACAGCCATGTTAAAATGGCTTGATACTTGGAGGACAGCCTAGCCAGCTAGTGTTCTAGTGTTTCTGATATGCATAAAATGCCTTGTCTCTCCTCACTTGTTCTATATCACAGCAAGAATGAAATCAAACTGAAATGAACAATCAATGACAGAACAAATTAAAAAACCAAATTAACAGAATATCAAATTGAAGGTGATGAGTAAGAATTGTTACCAAAAGTGGCTGTGGAGAAGGTGGGGGTGCCATCCACAAAGTTCAAGCTGCCATTAACAATGGTCTTATCCTTGCCATCTCCAACCATCATCACATTCCACTTGCTCTTGTCCATCAACACATTCTCATTATAAACCCCTTGCTTCACATGAATCACAAACCTGATTGTGCTCTTCTTGGGCACAGCCTCCACAGCCTCTTTAATCGTCGTGAAGCGCCCAGTCCCATCCTTGGCCACAATCACTTGCGCAGTCGCGTTGTTGTCGTCCAGCAGCCTCCTATCTCCAGGGCCAACCCAACCCGGAAAACCCATCTCGGATTCTCCAACCCCGAGCAACCTCCTGTGCACGGGAATGTTCAAATTCGTCAGCAGACCCAGAATTTTAGCCACAATGGCCAAGCTGTTGCTGGAGAATTCAGTCGAATTCTGCATCGCGACCTTGAATTCCTTAACAAGGGTTGAGTTGAGATCTTGCAGAGAGTCCAAACAAGTCTCTTGGTCAGTTAAGGTAGTGCTGAGCCAGGTCTTGAGGTCGTCGATTTTGGCAGCGGATAGTAGCTTCTCGCCCTGGTTCACATCCATGGAGGACAGCGAGTCGTTGAGCCGTTCAACTACATCTTCAAATAGGCTCTCGCAGACGCTCAGAGTTCCATTCAGACCGGTGTCATTAGCAGCTTGCCGTCTGAATTTGGAAGGCAACCCAGCAAGCTTCGAGGCCGCGTTAATGGCGACGTGCAGAGAGAGCTTGAAAATCACTTCTGGGTCGGTGGTGTTCGAGGTCTCGAGCGAAGAGATGCTCGAGAAACACGAATTCGGGTACTGGGTCACATCGCAAACGGCCTTGAGTGAAGCGGATGGAGTCAACTCAGTCGTGGGGGCCGAGTTAGGCTTGGTAGACGACGAGTTGCTCCGCTTGTGTATCAATACTCCGGCGACGGCGCCGATGATCACCGCCAACAGAACAATGGTGGAAACGGTGAGGATGATGACACGCTTGCGTGCCTTCCGCCGGAAGGCTTGTTCTTCGAGCTCGTCCACTTTGCCATAGCCCTTGAAGGACTTCATAGAGTCCATGTTTGCTGTCCTCCTTCTTCTTCTGTGTTTTGCTCTGCTTTTGGTTTGATGGGTTTTGTTTAAGGAGCTGAGATTTGGGGATGCTTTTGGACAAAGTGTGGGGGTGTCGAGATGTTTTTGGTCCCCCCTTTTATAAAAGTGAGGCAAAATAGAGAGATAGAAAAGCCTTTCCTTGATGCTTCTTGCTTAAGAATTTTAATTAATTATCTTCTAATTAATTTTATATTTGATTGTGATCCATGATTATTTTTCCAATAAACAATGTAATCTTTGCTTTAATTGTCTGTGAAAACATCCTTATATACCACCAGCCATAGTTAATCCTCTCAGTCAGCACAGGGGTTGAAATTTTGCCCCTTGGAATCAGTTCAATCAATATTTGTTTATTGGGTTAAATATCTTTCGAGCACTAAATTTTACACAAAATTTTAATTTAGTCACCCCAAAAAAACCATTTAGCCAAATTAATCACTGAACTATCAATTTACCTAAAAAATTTCTCAAAATCCAAATCAAAAGTGACAAAAAAATTATTTAATCATTGTTTACTTGATTATGTTAAACTCAATTGGTATTGCCATTGGACAGGTGGGCATCATTGCTTCCTAGATAGGAACTTGGGTGACCATTGCTATTGGAGAATGTAATTCCTTTTACCTACGCACGTAATCCATTACCATCTGTAGAACCCGGACAAAATTATTTATGAGTGAATCAAATATAATACACGTATCTAATATTCGACCTATCTAAATTATGTATATTTTTAACTCAAAAATTAAGAGTCGGCTTTATAGAATAAAACCCAACACACGAACTCTCACAAAACATATGGAAATTAACTTGTATATACTGCGTTCATTAACTCATTCTTTCTATTTGTCTCCTCGCAATTGTGAAAATTAACTTGTCTATTTACGTAATGAGAGAGATCAAAATAAGAAGGTAAGAAATCTGTGATAAGGAAGTCTATTTCCACGAGAGATTATTAAGTTTATTAGTTAACTAAAGTTAGAATAGCTTTATGATTTTATTATTTCTTAGGATGAACGAAGATCATGATTCGATCGGATGGGAAATCTGATATGATCACAATTGATTTACCATTACCAGAAGGTGTTTACATTGAAAGCCCATAATCACGGTTCATTATAAAAAGATTATGAGCCAAATTAGAAGGGCAAATCAATTTTGAGTTATTATTTGAATATTTTGGATGAATGGACGGTGGAGATGGAGTTGAATTGATAAGCATATGTTGCATTTGGCATACACGGTTTTAGTGGAGAGACTGTACGTAGATGATGAGGATGGATCCAGCTGGACATAATTTGGTTTGTTTTTTGTTTTTGGTCAAATACAATTAGCTCAAAATTGCAAGTAATCTCCTACATATGAAACAACAACCAGCTGCCAAATGGACCAATCAAAATCAAATCAAATTGTTAAATGGGTTCACACCACCAAGCAAAACGAGTGAACCCCTTTGAACTTATTCTTCGTTCATTCCCATGTACCACAACATGTCATGCATACACTTTTTTTTTTTTTAAATGCAAAAAAAATTAAAGAAAGTGGTTTTGTTTTTATTTTTATTTTGATCACAAGTTCAGAAATATATTATATGGTGTAGACATTTTCAACATGAGAGGCTCTGCATTTCAAAATTGGTATTGGGAATACATCTTTTGTTCTGTTTTATTCATCGAATGATCATTTTCATTCATTTCAAACATACCAAAAGTTTGCAACGACATATTCATTTTGTCGAACGAAAGATCTTGATTACAAATCTCAAAAACGAATTTTTTTGAACAAACATCGTTTTCTCGAACATTTGAAACAACAATTTGAACATATCTTGCCTTGGCTTGCCACATATTACCACAAACACTGCTAGCTTGTGACATTAACACGTTGCAATTTATTTGGTCCTTTTCAATTGGACTCATTCTCAATTTCCTTTCTCTGATTTTTTTTCCCCCCTTTTCTTTTTGGGTGGGGGATAGTGGCATATTACTAGTATATGGCAATGCCATGTGCTGATGTGAAAGGCCATACATAACACATGAAGCCGGCAATTGCGCCACTAGGCCCAATTTATACATTTCAAATTCCAGTAACCAACCTGATCTGACCCTTTTTCCTTTTCTTTTCAAACAAACTACATGTTTTCCCGTTGACAATTTTATTTTTCTAAATGATGGTAAAAGAAAAGATAAACCAAAACGGCTAAAAGGCCCAAAACAAAACAAAGCTCTAGTGCTAGAAGACGGCTGAAACTTGGGAGCGGCTTATATAGGAAGAAGACCATCGTGCACTAAGATACACAAACCAATATAACCCTATATTCCAAGACTTGTGATAAAGAACTCGACTCGTAGAACCTCTTTCAACGTTGAGAAGAGATACACCATTAGTCAAGCCGAATAAACGAAAATTGAAAAGATGCCTGCCAAATACCAATAAGTGCACACTTTTACTAAAATGACAAATTGTAAGTTGGACAATGAAATGGACAAGCTGGCCAGGGCAAATGCTTGGGTTTGGAGGAATACGCAGCTTCTGCAGACCCTACCAAAAACCTTCATATATCTGCCAGCGTAAAAGCCTTGAAAATGAGAGATCTCTACCTTTTCAAGTTTCCAACATGCTTTATCAAATCGAGGAGGGCCTACCACCTACCAAAGCACTGAGCCCATAGGAAAATGGATCCTCTAAAAGTCTGAACACTCTAGCCCATCAAATTCACAATGTGAAACCCTAAGCTATAACCGAAAGTCTAGCCCATGAGCACCTCAATTGGCCTAATGGGGCACCATGTGATTGCACAGCCCAAATGGTTTATCTGGACTGAAATGTACTACATGTTAGCCGATTTGGTTCAATTTTGACCACAATAAAAGTCAACCATCCCGAATAAATTCGAATTGTAATAATTTGGTTCAGCTGCGATCTTGAGCTTTTATAAACCGGTCTAAATTGAGTATTATTGGTCACCCGTATATGTAGGTTATGGAATCATTTGATTCTTATGTGGTTTTTATTAAAATCAAACCGAACTAAACTGTACTATTGTAACTAACTATAGTTTTGAAGACAATATCAATTCAATCCAAATTGTATCGACAACAATATCAATCCACATCAAGAACTTTGCACAACATTGCTCATAATTTCCTGGCAAAATATAAGATGCTCTTATTAATCACTAACATATGGAGTTTAAGTGATGCTACAATCAAGGCCGGACAACACACTCAACCAACACCAGCTTAGCTACAATTACAAGAATACAGCACCCAACTAAAACATGCTTAATAATTAATTACAAACCAAGAGAAAATGGGAAACCTGTTGAACTCAACCAGCTACCACCAGCAATGAAGCTGCCAGGTGTGAAAGTCTGAGCCTCAGTGGCACTTGTAATTACCTTAAAGCCCTTCCAGGTCACCCTATTTGAAATCCCAGCACCAGCCCCAGTGTTAGCATACTCTCCATAAAACAATGTGTCGAGGGCAAATGTGCCACTCCACTCATGCCACCCAGCTGGGTCGATGATATCACTTATGGCAGATTGCATGATCACAGTCCTTGAATATTCCTTCCATGGCCTCCCTAAGAATGTTTTGAAGCTGCCCTTTACAGCTTGCAGGTCAGAAGTGGCTCCAATTCTGGATTTTTGGATCACAATGCCGGTGTTCTGGTTTGGGTCGGTTCGGCCTTGGGCTGTCACCATGTTTTTCTGGCCCGAATCGGGTTTCCTTGCATGGATGTCACAGTTTTGTAGCACCACAGCAGCATTGCCAAAAATGAAATCAACTGTTCCTGCTACTAAGCAGCCTTCAAAAAATTGGCGATTCGAGTGAACGTAAAGTGAGTCTTGGTATGCAAGAATGTCAACTCGGTAGAATGCTGAGAGATCAGACCCGACTCTTAGGGCAACGGCTTGGTGCTTTGATGGACCAGCTGTGTTTTGGAAGGTTATGTCCCGGGCTAGGAATTTTTCTCCAACCGCAGCTGCAAACATAAGGAATTATTCATAAACGAACATAACTTAGATATCTAATATGTTATGTTGTAATCTAATATGTTATGTTGTCACACTATTAGATTAAACGATATCCAAACAAATGAATGAAACCCACCATGTGCTCCATTTAATCTGTGAACAGAATCTAGCAACGTGGATGAGTGGCATGCAAAACAACGAAAATCTGTGGTCTGACTTAATGGCTGATAATTGCTCTGGTAAATGGGGACAGCAATCAATGACTCATCTAGAAAACAAGCCAACAGCCAAAACAAGTACACGGGACCTGGAGCGTGCATGCATGTGTTTTCAAAGGTTCAAACAATAAAAAACAGCTCTCAGCACCCCAAAAATAAGAAAAAGAAAAAGAGAATAAAGACAAAGGAGAAAAAGCAAGATAATGCAAAATGATACAACTAGTTTCTACAACCATAAACATGCGCCCCATGTGAAAATAAATAAAATTTTCAACTGGTGTCACATCCATTATTATCTGTATTTATCCAAATTCGAAAAGGATTGTTCTTATTTATTTAGATAACTCATTTTTTTAAGTAGCAAAATTGAAAAGTAGGGTGTCTGTGGAGTATAGCTCTTTCACCTACACTCATATGAGTAGAGATTCGAAATTTTGAGACACCTAATGAATATTTGTGTAAACTCTTTTCTCTAATCGCTTGTACTAAAAAAAGAAATTGAAAGGTAGGGTGAAGGGTCACTTGGGTGACAGGTGGTGGCTTGTGCTGATGTTCACGCGAAACAGAGACAGCTTAAGTGATCAGTCAAAGATTATGGCCTAAAATTGAGTGTCGGTGAGTAGCTAACATTAGTTTGAGTTTGGAGCCTTGATTTAGGGCTTACATTCACCATGATTGAAGGAAGCAACGTTAAAAAAAAACAAAGTAGAAGGAAGCATCTGAGAAGGATCCTAATAGGAGGATATGCGAACAAAAAAATGAGACAAAATGTCTTGGGTTAGATTTATTTATTCAAAAGAGACTAAAAGGGCATGAAAAAGTCAAATTAAGCACAAAAAGTAGAAAGAGAAAGGGGCCTGGGGCAAGCTGTAAACCACACCAACATTCATTAAAAACAGACGCAGACATGACGAGAGAGACGTCTCAAATCGCAGCAATGAACATCAGTCTATCTGTTTCCTAATTTTCTGAACACCACACAATTCTGGTGGAATAATGATTAGTTTTGGTTTTGGTTTAATGACTCTGGCTATACTCTTTTCTTTCCTTTTAAATCGAGGTACCCTTCAAGGTAGGGTCACATTGGACCCATTCCTGTTAGGTAAACTCCGGGCCACACTCTCGGGGCCCCATAATGTGTGTTGGTAAATCAGGAACTCGCACAACAACAAAAGGATTCGAATAGCTGACCTCTGAGTTTACCGTTGGCCCTAACTCGTCCTTCTAACCATTGTGATACAACCCCTGGTTAAACTATTAAGGCAAAGTTGGAAGCTTCTACTTACTATGTGGGCTTCAACACCCCTCCTCCCGTGTGAGAGGACACACTCAAGTTAAATGCATGGACGATATACATTGGGTGATATTAGATAGAGATGTCAAAATGTGATCATCCAACTCGAAATTAATGCTCCAAAACGGATGTTCTATCAAGTCTTAAAATTTATAGGTCATATAATTTGAGAAAAATAGATGCATTTTGAAGTGAGCAACAACCTTGCTAGATTTATGGTATGCAGAAAGTGTGCAATGATTTATGCTAGTCCTACATGACATAACATATCATTTACGGAGCTCTATCCCACACTATACAAATATATGTTGAAGAAATCAAAAACATAAAATAAACAAAAATAGTTGGGAACATTCAAAATTCAAAATTTTGACTTACCAACTGTGGCAGAATTGAAAGTTGTGCTGCCATCCACCACGTTTCTACTTGCAGTGATGATAGTGCTGGTCCTCCCATCTCCCAAAAACATGATGTTGGTCTTTTTCTTAGGCACATCCACATTTTCTCTGTACACCCCTGCCTTTATTCTGATCACATATCTAGTGCTGCTCTTCTCTGGGGCAGCAGCCACCGCTTCTGACACCGTCTTGTAATTCCCGCTGCCGTCTGCCGCCACCACCACGTTGGGAGTCACAGTCGACGACTGCAACAGCCGCCTGTCCGCCACCGACAGCCACTCCGGCCACCCCTTCTCTTCCACCACTTCCTCCTTGAGCTTCCGGTTCACATTCATTTTGCTCGCATTTGCAATATCATTATCCGTCATGTTCCTGATCATAGCCAATGCATTGCTGCATAGTTGTTCTACGTGTACCTGTATCATTATTAGATTAATTTAGACTATCGCTTCTACATTTTTTTCAAAAAAAAACACAGAAATATTGAAGGATAGATCATGATGTACCTGCCCCTTCTCCAAAACTGTGCGAACTTTTTTATCAGCGTCGTCGTGAGAGAACCCATCAAGGCAAGTCTCCTGGTTGGTAATGGCGGAGCTGATGAGAGTCTTGAGGTCATCAGCATACTGAGTCAAAGGCTTATTCTTATTGGGGTACTCATGGAGATCTGCAACAGCAGCATGGAGCTCATCGAGGGTCTCATCAATGTTCTCCAAGCAGTCATGGAGAGCAACCTTCTCGCGCTTCGTGAGCTTCTTTCTGGACTTCAAAAGCTTCTTGACAGCGAAGAAATTGTGCTCCAAGGCTGTGGTCGTGATGTTCAAGGACAATTCTATGACATCTTTCTGGCTCGAAACTTTCTTGGCGGCTCCGGGGGCGGCTAGCGTGGAGAAGCAGAGGTCAGGGTAGAGGGTGGAGCTGCATGAGCTTTTAAGTATAGCGTGGGAGGCGGCGGAGGCCTCGCTGTCTTCGCCGGAGTTTTTGTTTTGGGACTTTACTCCGGTGACAATGCCGATTACAGCGCCAACTAGTAGGATTGCTGCGACAAGGGCTATGAAGAGTTGCTTCTTGTTTTTCTTGGAGATGGATATTTGTTTGCCTGAATCAGACATTTTGGTCAAGAAGTCTTTGATTCTGGTCATTTTGGAGAATGGGGTGATTGGGGAAGAGGAAGAGATGGGTTTGGATGGAGTTGGGAAGGGAGGAGGGGGTTGTTTTTATATATAATGAGTGGTAGCTTGCTCTGGTGTTAGAATGTGTCCTTTGCCAGTGGGATATACCTTTCACATTTACCCATGTTAGGTTAGAAATTCCCATACACTCAATAATACTTGTATTAACTTCCTTGTACTTTAAAAAAAAAAAAGTATCCCTCAGTCTCGGCCCCATGCTGCTACAAACAATTTATGTATTTATTCATTTTCTGATTTATTACCCTTCAATTCAAATCTAATTGTATGAAACCGTAATTTAATTTAATTTTAAAAAAATAAACTCGGATGTAATGGGACGGACACATTATCCATTATCCTTCACCAACTAGCTAAACCCCATTTGCAGAATGATTGATTTGTTGATTTAATGATTATATGTCAAATGTAATGTGATCAGCGAGGTTATTAAAAAATAAAATGAACATAAGTCTTGCATGAATTCCTGGCCACGGGAATAAATGGCCATATTTAAAACTTGAAAAAAAAAAAAGAAAAAAAAAATACACTACAACGAGTCCGGCTAATAAAAAAAAGAAGAAAAAGTAACTATCAACTTGCAGAACTGAGGGGACAATCTTTTCGCAGTCAAACTCTTTCCTCTTTCATATTTTGTCCATTGTCATTCATCATTATTGCAAAGTGGATAAAATACATTTTCTTTTGGGTCCATAGAGATAACTACAATTAATTTTATTTTGGGAATTTCGTTTCTGTAGGCTTAGGCTATGCAACTCTTCTTCCTCATAACATAAGTCAGTCTTCGGGTCCTTACTTTTTTGCTCTTAAAGGCAAACTGCGGTGCGATGGAGGGTGAACAAGGTTGGGGAGGGAGGGAATGGTGGCTGTGGTGGCTTAGGGTTGTTGGAGATGGGTCGGGAAGGAGAGAGTTTTTCAATTTAATTTAATTATTATTTTACTTTATCATTTGGTTTTAAAAAAATTTAAAAATAAAAGTTAACTATGGTTATCTCACAAACATGTGTCAATTTTCTCATGCTCATCTTGGCCTTGCCTAGAAGCGGAAAGTGGTACGACAAAAGATTATATGATGAAATGTAAAATCTTGTGCTTATTCTGGCTACTATTCCTCAATGTGAAATTATAACATATCGGTAATATAGTCAAGTAGTATATTTTGTACATGTGTTATAATATAGATAAATAATATTGTTTATTTTCTTCTTTTTTAGTAAATGATATTAATAAATATACACTAATATTATAACACGTGTACAAAATATATCACGTGATAATACTACCGTAATATTTTATAATCGACACAATAATTATTATTAAAAACTGCTTGCCTAATCTGAAACAATTGGACATGATGTTATTCTCACGCAATATTTTTTTAGTTGCTGAAAAATAAAATTGATTTAGTAATGTAGGGTAAGATACGAAACTTTTCTACAGTGAATTTTTTATAGGGAGATTCACTATTATACCCAATATGAGGGCCCAAATTATAAAAATACCCTATATAAAATGGACTTTAGAAACACACCCAAAGCCCATTTACAACATAACAAAAAAGATTTTAACTTCTTATAAATTACAAAACTGCCATCAATTTCTTAAAACAAGCCCAACCCCAAAATCTCATAAAAATACCCAAAGCACTCAATAGGGCATCAAAGTAATTTAATAATTAATATTAAATTCAATAAAGCTAGCTATCATTTTTTGGGTTTTTTTTGGGTTTGTTTATAGGAATTCAATTGTGTAGGGTTTATTTATAATATTAGTGCTAAAAATGGGTATATCACTAAATATCTCTTTTTTATATATACTTTTTTTTCCTCTTTAGATTGGCATAAATTCCGCTATAGTTGAGGACAACTAAGCTCTTTTTTTTCTCTTCATGATTTGCCATGACTTTTCTTTCTTTCTTGAGCTTTTGATGGCAAACAATGTATAAAGCTCCAAATGCTAAAGAGCAGTTAGGGATTAGAGATGCCAATGACTAGGCCAGCCAGGCCCCTACTTGTATGCTCTTTAACACGTGGTACGTGCTAAAAGATAACTATGATCAAGAATGAAGAAAATGACTGTTCATCAACTTTTTTTTTCCTTTCTTTTTCCCAAAACCCAAAACCTTTTATTACTTTTATTTTATCCATGGTATCAAAATCTATCTCAATGAAGGTCAGGCTGCTTTTCATGAGCCCTCCTTTAGAACTACCGATTTTGAGAAAATTTTCTTATTTCTTCACTTGTTATATTCTTATTGCGTAACAACAATACGTCTAAATTTTGTTGATCCCATCAACTTAATTTATAAAATGATTAATTAAACGCCCTTCACAACATCCGTGTTTGATCAAAGGTAAACTTCAATGTTACAATAAAGGACATCAACAAGATATCAACATAATCAATTTCTGGAGAGCTGTTAACTAACATATTAGTTCACATACCCAACATAACCTATACCCTAAAGCAACCTATGAGTCTAAACAAACCCTACTACCACCACCTGAAGAAGTGCTGTCACCTCATCCGTAACAGATCTATAAAAACATAATTTTCAGCTATCTACGTGGTTCCACAATATCCGTATTGTCTTAGTATTAACAATTTGTGTACTCAAATCATCACAAATCATAATCACGTCGTGTTTTATTTTTAATGATAGCTAAGCGCCCTGATCATAATCTTTTTTTTAATGTTGTATAGTGTAGTTAACAATTTGCCAAGGGGTGTCGGCAAGGAATCAAAATTTTTAAACTATATTTTGGTTGCAACCAGCTTAGACGACCCACGCATAAAGAGAACTTTGCATTATTATATGAAATTGTAGTTCGAGTACATTTCACTATCTTATACCCAAAAACTGAGACAAACTACATAAATATGAAAAGGACAAATATGCTATTTTTCTTTAATTTTTCATAGATTTAAAGGCAATATATATACAAATCATAAAAATACTAAATTATTTATACAGATAATAACTCTAAAACAAGTGAATGTTTATTTTAGAATAAAACTGAGCCAATTTTTGGAATTGAAATAAATTTCTGTTAAGTTATCAAAATTTTATCTATGTAATAATAATATTGTAAGTTGTAGTGCAATAAGAAACAAATAGGTTTGATAAAATAACAATTTTAATTAGGCTTAATTTTGACCAATAGTGCTAATTTTAGTTTCCTACAAAATATATATATGTAATAGATGCATGTGATATATGACAGTTAAATATACTCTGTCAGATCTTCCATTTGGTGGATTCAGATGCTGGAAGAAATCTAATACAATATCATTAAAAAAAAATTAGTTGGTTAATGATTTTCGAGTTGAGTGATAGTTTCTAATTCGAGTTAATTAACAATTGTTTATTTTTATTTGTACTTCATCATTTGTGAAATATATAAATCATGAACGTTTATATCTCTTTTTCTGGTTCAAGTCTTTTAGTCCTTACATAAAAACTCCAACATTTAAAATTTGACAAAATAAATACAATACATTATGAATGTTTCCACTACTTATTTCACCGAGACTTTTTATGATAAAAACCTCACATTTATTGGCCTTTATAGGTGGTTAAATTGTGAAGAATATTAATATTACTAGTAATGAGGAAATCAATGGACTTAAACATTTTAAATTGTTTGATGGTAAGAATTGAACTCCTCAAATAAACTCCTCACTTTAAACTCTTCATTGTAAAAGCTCTCATAAATAATGTTCACATGTTGGACTCGAATATATACTTTTACTCATTAACTAATATTATGCAAATAAACAGTTTAATAATATAACATATATATTGATAAGATGGACAATTTTCCCATTGAAGAAGACAACTACTTCTGAAAAGAAAATAAGGAAACGAAGAAGGGATGGGTTTACAGATACGTGAGCATTTTTGCTCACTACTACTTAATTCAAGATGTATTCTCACCACTATTTTTCTTAATATTTAATACGTGTTGATAGGCATAATATTTTCGTACAGCTACCTACCAAGGCTCTGACAAGCTATAAAAAAAAATTGGTTAAAAAAATATTATCATCTTTACAATTAAAACACTGAGACTGGGAGGACCATTCCCAGCTGTATGTTTTAAGTTAGAGATGCAATAGCTTCCAAGAACACTTGTCCCCATGGTGCACCCAATCGATCTGTTTGTTTTTCAGTCTTTAATTTTCACAACTAGAAACTGAATGCCAACTCAATTACAAATTAATTCTCAGTGGATGTTTGAAAAGTCTACACCTTTCCAGGATAAGTAAAATTATCATATACACTAGACTGTAAAGCAACCAAGTTGACCTACAAGTGGAGAAAATCTATTGGATCAGTACTTAAATTATATTTTTATATACATTAATCATTAGTTTTTAAACTTGTAACTTTTTGTAATACAAACGATAAGGGAGAAGGATCGAACCTATAATCGAGTACACGGGTAAATGCTCTAAATCAAATAAGCTATAAATTCCTTGCTCAAGTGATATAATTTGTGTAACAACATATATATGTTTCCAAGAGTTGAGAAAGCCATCAGCCTGAAAATTCTTGTTAACCTGTGTGAGGCTACATATAACAACAACAAAAATTTCCTGAAAGTGGATTTTCTTTTTCTTTTTTGCCAGCAAATACAATAAGTAGTCTTCTAGCTAGCATGTCTTGTTTCTTTCTTTCGTTGAATTATTTTTGTCTTTGCTTAAGAGAGGACAAGAAAGACAATGAGGCATGAGAGAGAGAAAATGAGATGGCAGAGATTCATGTACGACATGCATCTCGTCCCACTCAACCATACATATCTAACTTTAATATATATATTTTTAATATTGAAAGAGTGAGAGTCGAGTCTAAGACCTTAAATGTAAATATTTTTAACCACTTTAGTTATAAGTGCCTTGCTCGTTCGTAGTGGCGGAGCTAGAAGCTAATATGTGGGGGAGCCAGTACCATAAATGCAAGATTATATGGAGCTATATTTTAACTAATATTGTAGTTGATGCATAAAAAAGAATTGGGGTTTCATAGAGTTTGGGGGAGCCCTGGCTATGGCAGGCCTACATGTGGCTCCGTCCCTGCTCGTTCGGTTAGTTAATTATATATAACAATACTCACTAATGTATGAATTGGGACCTAGATCTAGACCTAGACTAAAAAAATCCTCAATCCAAATCACACATACTTTGTAAACCAAACTTCATGTAAAAGACATGGAGGTTAGCGGCATCGAGACCAAAAGCTTGTACATGTACAAAGGTACAAGGCATAGTCTTTTAGCAAAGAGCCAAGAGCCAAGAGCCAAAGAGATGAAGCTTTAATCTTATCTGTGTCAACAGAATTGTAACGTTAGAAAGAGGTGACCTGAGAAGAAACTTCGTTGAAAAGAAAGACCCAAAGAGTCTGTCAAACCCGTGCAAAGTTCCAGTATTCAAAGCACAACCAGAGCATCTTTTCAAAGAATTATAAAAAATATTAAGAATATATATAAATGAATAATACCGTAACATAACAACACAGTATTATTTCTTAATTATATCTTAAAGAACACATGCATGTGATGTTATTGAATACAGAAACAAAAAAACCAACACATGTTATTATTCTCTCTACTTTCATGCCCACCATTTATGATTTCGATAATACATCTTTTTGATAAATAAAGAACACATATTATTATTTTGTTGGGCAGCTAATGATACTCTTTAACTTTTTTTTTCTTCTTTCATGTATTAGACCATGTATTAAATTTTTTTTTTAAAAGGTATTTGATCCTTGCTTAGGAGGCATTTATTGCATACGTGAGTTAAGTTAGTGAGCCCGTCTCTTTGCACCCATGTTCGAGTCTCCTTCCCTTAGATTAAAGTAGTAATAACATTGACTGAAAAGGGAGAAAAATCACAATTTTAGTGAGTTTTGTTGTCGAGGCCCAATGTCCATGAGTCTGGTCCGATCTTGTGGTGCCATGTTTAGGTTTAGGCCCAGTGAGAAAATTCAACCGATTAAAAAAAGGAGTTCGGTTATTTTCCTAAGTGGTCTCAACACTATCAGGTCGGGTTGAGAAATTTCGTTTAAAACCCTTAAACCCTTAACGATCGCAACGCAGCCGTTTAGAGCGAAGGCAAATGCAAACAACGTTTTGGTGCAAATTCCAGTTAGGTTTGTGAACAGAGAGAGTATCAGACTAGCGGCAACTCCACAGAAGCAAAAGTAAGCTTCATCTTTTCCCATTTTTCATTGATAAAAATAAATTTCTGGTTTCATAGTAATAATATATCTGTTATTCTGAATTGAATAGCACTTGCTATTTTCCTAATTTCTAGGTTTTCAAACAATAATATTATTGGAAGAAAGAAAGTTAGCTACTTTTGTTATTGATTTCATTTGTTTATTTAAATTTTCCGCATGCTGGCTGTTTACGTTCTCTGACTTAATTGCTTTGTTGTTTGTTTGGGTTATTGGTAGTTATACGGTTTTATACTAGGAAGCTGTTGAAATTTGTGTGTGAGTGGTGCTGGGAGGGTTGCTTATGGTTTCTTTTGGGTCTAAGGCATTGCCATTGAGACGACTTGGAGGCATAATGGGTGATGAGGATAATTCACACAAACGGAGTAGAAAGAAAATGGGTATGAGCCGAAAGCCTGACAAACAAAGTAATTCCTTTGATGCAAATGTCAACAAAAATGGATCCGGTCGGGGCTCACAACGTCAAAGCGATTCGGAAACACAAAGATCAGTTGTTAGGTATTACATGATAATTTTTTTCAATTACGGGTTTTGAGAAATATGGTCACTTTGTGAATTGTTTGGCATTTTAAAGTTTTTGAGTACTTGTTGTAGGAAACAGGTTGATCCCGAAACCACAAAATACTTTTCGGAAATTGCTAACCTTATTGAGAGTAATGGGGTTGATATGGAGGAGCGGTCGGTTGTATGTGGTAATGCCCTGGAGGAAGCTAGGGGGAAAGAATTTGAACTTGCTACTGATTATTACTTAAGCCACACTATGCAGACTCTTCTTGAGGGCTGTGACGTTAACTCCCTTTGTTCTTTCCTTCGAAGCTGCGCGAAGGACTTCCCATCTATTGCAATGGACCGTTCTGGTTCTCATGTAGCTGAGACTGCAATCAAGTCTTTATCTCAGCATCTTCAGGACAACGATGTCTATTCTGTTATTGAGGACACTCTAAATGCAATATGCAAGGTATTAAGTGTTTGATGTTCTTAATTACAAGAAGCAATTTTGGGTCAATATCTTCAGCATTTGGTCAGTTGTTGCCTGTTCTATCTCTGGAATTTTAAAACCAGAAGATATCCAGATAATTTGATTATAACAAGCTAGCGGTTATGAATGTTAAATGTTCAATGAAGTGATGTAAAAACTTCCAGTTCTTTTTTTCTTTCATTTTAAAAAATTTAAAACAGTTGAAACAGAAAGGTAGTAGGCGTATGTAAACTATGATCTATTTTTTTCCCTTCACTTCATAATATAATATATTTTGTTTATTGTCAGGTGATTGTAAAGAATCCTGGTGATCTGATGTGCGATTGCTATGGATCTCATGTTCTACGAAGTCTTCTTTCTCTTTTTAAAGGAGTACCTTTGGATTCTTCCGAGTTTAACCGGAGAAAGTCTTCTTCAGTCCTTGCAGAGCGGTTGAATTTCAAGGCATTTCGAGCAGACACAGATATTTCACCACAGGCTGTACAGGGATTCCCAGGTTTACTTGACTTTCTTGTTTCAGGGATGTCAAAGTGTATCCAGAACAACATTAAGACCATGCAAGTTGATCAGTACAGCAGTTTGGTTCTTCAGGCAAGTTCTAATATACTATCATACTATTTTTTCCCACGCCTAGGAGTTGCTTTTCTTTTTGAATGTCAATTGAGAACTGATAAGTTATTCATTATCAAATATACAAAAATAAAGTAAAGTAAAAAAAAAATAAAGTTAATATGGTGTTGACAACATGGTATTAATAGCGTTTTAATTCGTAATATAGTGTTAACAACTCCATAAGTGAGTTTTCATATATGGTCCAGATCTCCATTTGTGATACTTGATTAGCATCTGATGAGTCTTAAGACAATCCACCAGAGTATACTTCTCAAAATTTGTGACAAATTTAATATACCCAATTCAAAGTGTGGAAGTCTGTTTTGTGGTCAGTGGGTTATTTACCCTTTATTTGTTCATCTATGAAAAGGGGAGGGAGCAAATTTTCTTTTCATTTAAGCATTTATGGATGAAATTGGTGACGTATAATAATTTGATCATCTAAAACTTGATCTTTTGGATGCCTAGGATTTCTACAGAATCAAGTTCTTTTCATAGTCTTATTTTTGTGTTTCTTTATCATTCGCAGTATATGGGCATGGTCTGGGTCCATGTTGAATTGTGTTATAACTTTTTTTTTTTGGCCTGGCAGAGTGCTTTGAAATTGTTAGCAGGAGATGAAGAAAAGCTGTTGCAAATAATTCCCATTCTTATTGGATGTACCAGGGAAGAAATTTTAGAAGGAGATTCCATTAAAACAACTAAGGCGAGAAATATTTTATATCTTATGAAAGAAACTGCATTTAGCCATTTAATGGAGGTAAACACTTTCTTCATGAGCTTTGCATGAACAATGCTTATTCCTGCGTGAAATTTTACAGAAGGACACCATGTTCTTCTATTAATTGTGTACTTAATCCAGGCATGCCTTTATAAATTGTCAATTTGATATCAAATTGGTGTTATAAATGGCATGACGGAAATCAATCTTGATAATCATTTTCTGAAAACTACTAACTGATTTCATCCCAATATTCCGATATGACGAAATTTGTATAGTTTTATATAGCCTTTACTACAATCATAACTTGTTTGAGCTTATATGTTAGTGAGATGGTTATGCTACATTAACAATTAAACTTCCTTTAGTCAGTTGTGGGATCAAAATAATCTTTTCGTACCTACTGCTGTAACTATGCAGTTCTAACGGGTAACACAGCTTCTGCCTCCCCAAAAATTAAAAATAAAACAAAAACAAGATATAGCTGGCCAAATCTGTAGAATGTGAAGGACTGATGACAAGACATCTATTTATCTTCTGCTATCCTTTTCTCATTGAATGTAGCTTGGTTTATTTTCATTTTAATTATATGTTCTGAACATTGCAGGTTGCTTTGGAAGTGGCTCCTGAAGTCTTGTACAATGAAATGTTCACAAAAGTTTTTAGAAACTCATTATTTGAGCTTTCATCTCATCATTGTGGGAACTTTGTCATTCAAGCACTAATTTCTCATGCAGGGAGTCAAGATCAGGTATGTTTTGTGACAATGCTGCTTTTTGACACTTTATACCCCTCATCATGCTCCACCGCACCCTGTAATTATTTTCGATTAGCATTTCCATTATTCAGAGTTAATATAAGTGTTAACTTCAAATTTGCTTCTTCCATTTACTTTTCTGTACTGCTCTCCTATTTTAGCTACTTTGGCATATCTCCTTGCAAAAGGTGGTCCTCAATCTGTCATAACACCTTTTTGCCAATTTGTCCATTAGATGGAGGTGATCTGGGAGGAGCTTGGTTCGAAATTTAAGGATCTGCTTAAAATGGGAAAATCAGGAATTATTGCTTCGCTGATTGCTGCAAGTCAAAGGCTTCATATTTATGAACATAAGGTCAGAAATGAATTTGTGTTATTGTTCATAATTTCTTTAATTTCACCTCGGTATTATTACAGTTTTACTGATGAATAAATTAGATGGATCATGGATATTTACTTGTTAACATGACTTTGTTCTGGTTGTGAGTCCAGATACTCATTCTGATCGTAGTTATGTTTCCATTACTTGTTTGACAGTGTTGTGAGGCCCTTGCTACGGCTGTACATTCAAGCAATGAGTCTTCGACATGCATTGTTCCCCGGATACTGTTTCTTGACAGCTATTTCTACTGTGAAGATAAGTCCAATTGGAATTGGCCAAGCGGTGCTAAAATGCACGTCATGGGTTCTTTGATTCTGCAAGGAGTTTTTCGATTTCAAAATGTATGGAACCTTTCTCATAGTTGTACTCAAATCAGAGCCTCCAACTATCATATTAGGTGTTTCTATATATAGTTATATAGTTTTAGCATATTGTGATGCCTCTTAAAATATTCAAATAAAGACTTGTAGCTTTTCCACTGTTGCACTTTCTCTCCATTTCCATTTAAAAGAAAATCAGCCCCCACCCCCACCCCCTTTGTATTGCATCTTTTCTCTCTATGTAATATTCTGTTTCCATTGATGGAATATCTATTTTCAGTTTTGCCTTTTTAGAGAATCTATTGAGTTTGGTCGCTGCAATTATAAATTCATATATTCTTGTTAGGACATTCAGGAAATAAAATAATGCAATTAGGATTGAAGCTCGTTCACTTAATTGGTTCTTGCATTGCAATCTTGTATTTGTTTATACTGATTTACTGTTTCACTTCACAGGAATTTATACAGCCTTTTATTACAAGTATTACATCCCTCAATGCTGATAATATCCTCGAAGCTGCTAAAGATTCTGGAGGTGCTCGTGTTATTGAAGCTTTTCTAAGTTCAGATGCTTCTGCGAAACTGAAGCGCCGACTAATCATGAAGTATGCTGTGTAACTTAATTGGTAGATTGTATGCTTACATAGCCTGTGTATCTATCAGGATGCCCATATATTTGTCTTATGGTTCTAGGCAATTAAAACATTTTTTAATTGGATCTTCTGTTGCATACTTTGAAGGCTTCGTGGACATTTTGGAGAGCTTTCATTACAATCATCAGGTTCCTTTACTGTTGAAAAGTGTTTTACTGTGGGTAACATCTCACTGAGAGAGGCCATAGTATCTGAGTTGTTAACTGTGCAAAGTGAGCTTTGGAATACGAAGCAAGGTCCTCATCTCATGAGGAAATTAGATGTTGATGGGTAAGCTGTTGGCCATGTTCTATTTCAGAATATCAAGATTTTTAAGTGCTTCATTGTTAGTCAGGATCTGTGTCAATCCTTTTTCTTTGTTAAGGAAAGCCTGCTCTTGTATCTTAAATAATTCACCGAAGTAATTAGCACATAGCTGGCTATCTTCTGTCGCTCATTTGTGCACAAACATCTTTGAAGAAACCATAAAATTATCATTTTGGATACATTGTTTTAGCATTATTTGTTAGGAGTTGAATCTTTGCAGTTTATGTACTTAACCTTGTGTAAATGACAGGTTTGCTGCTAGACCTGATCAATGGAGGTCCAGGCAAGAATCAAAACAATCAACTTTCAATGAATTCTATTCTACATTTGGCTCTAGTGAGACCAAGCCGTCAAAGAACAGCAGCTTTCTTTCTGATGATTCTAAGAAGACATCACAACCAAATAAAATAAAACAAATGAGGGAAGAAATAGCACATCTCCAGACATCTCCTGCACCATTTTTGAGTACAACAGGCTTCAAACGCAAACCAAATAAACCAGAAAAGAGCAGCAAGAGGTTTGCAAGAAATTCGGCCGATGAGGATGTTCCTAAAGTGAAGAAGAATAAGTCGAAGAATATAGTCACAGATGAGGGGACATCCCAATCCATGGATAAGGCAGAGAAGAAACGGCACAGAGAGGATGTTTTGCAAAAATCCCCGAAGAAGTTGAAAACATGAGGATGTGGATCATCTGCTTCAATCTCATGTTTTGTAACCTTCTCCAGCGCCGCAGAGGGTATAAACCTGGTTGGAGAGGGAGAGAAATACCAGCCTGGAAGAAGCTCCCAAAAAGAAGAAAAAAAAATGCTGGTTGGATATTAACTATTTAATTGCTCTTAGTCTTGAGATGTTTGAATTGGTAGCATAGGCTAACTGGATTGGAGAATTCGTGTGTGAGCAAAGTTCTTAGTTCTGTTTTGTTCTTGTTCCTGTTTTTCAAGTTGAGGTTTTTAAGGTATAGCCTTCTGTAACGGAATGATACTGTTCTGTATGTACCAAGAAAATTATAGATAAATTTACTTTCAAAAGCCTTGAATGAATGAAAACTAACGCTGTCGAGTTTCCCCATGTCTGGTTCTGTACTTCCTCTCTTTCAGACATCTATGAAGGAGGAATTGGATTTGGCGGCGTCCGAGCCAACCTGCTTTTATAAGAGTTCTTCCTTGCCGTGGTGTTTATGATGTGATTACACAAATGGTGCAAAAATAGGTGTTTATGATCCATTGTGTAATTATCATAGATGTGTTAGTCGTTGATTTCTAACTAAATTTCTGATGCGAAAATAGGTGAAAAAATAAACAAAATTTGGATCTGATATCAGCGGAATCATGTGCTAAACTCTCAGTTGCATAATGCAACTCTGAGCTGTATGCTTTGGCCAAAACCGTGAGATATATATTTCAATAAAGGGTCACGTGATCAGGCACGTGATAACAATGTTAACAGTAAGATATTATTCTTACGTATCAGTGACTAGGCAGTGGTTTCAAACCAAAATTGAGGAGAAAACATTTGATCTTGTTCTTGTTTCTCAATCCTTTTGCATGTGAAACAGAAACATGTTATTCTTCTATATATACATCACAAAAAGACTACAAATTTACACTCAAAATCAGAGCTAACAAAACCTTAGCTAGGTAGCAAAACTGCAGTTGCATTACAAGTGGTCTAAAAATGAATGAGGGAGAAAGCTAGCTAGCTAGATGCCCTTAATGTTCTGTACTTCCACTTACAGCCACCTTATGGAGGATTGGACCTGGAAAAAGAAAGCAAGGCAACTGAGGTCAATTATGGGAAATCTTCAAGTGTTGGAGATAGAGAGAGGCATGAAAGAGCTTGGAAGTATACTTTACTTGTTCTGTGTGGGATTTGAAGTGCTTGGTGGTATTCTTCTAAAGCTTGAGCCAACTTGCATATACGGGTTCTTCTTCTTCGCCTCCAAATCTTCAAGACCTTGTGATGAAGATGCAGAAGCTGCTTTTTTCGATGCAGAGGCAGAAGCAGAAGTTAATGGACGAGCTTGTGCTGTTGCAATATCAGGCCATGTTGAGAGCACCATGGAAAGAGCAAGAGCCAGAGCAGCTAGAACTCTAGACCAAGTCTTCATATTCATCTGCTCAGTGAGTGTGAAGAAGATAGATAAACTTGAAGCCTATGATTAGATATGAAATGAAATGATGGTCTAGTCTTTGATTTATATACCAAAATTTATGTTCCAAAAAAAAAAGAAAGGAAAAATCCCAATTGGGATCTGATATCAGTGGGATCATGTGCTCAACTTTGACTGTTACATGCTGCAACTCTGACCTGCAGATTTTGGAGAAGAAAATGATGATGTATCATGTATCCACCTTTTATTTTTATTTTTTAATTTGCAATTTTCTGCAATTGGGGTCATGTGATGAGGCACGTGATTTTAATATTAATAGTAGTAATGTTGTTTTTGGGAAGCTAAAAGCATTGTTTATTATAATGTTATTAGTGATTAGACAGTGGTACGTACTTGTTTACTGGGACGGTGTTGGATCTAGAAATATGATAACAGCTGCTGATGACTGAAACTAGTTGGCTTGGCACCTTTTTTTGTACTCTTTTGAGGAAGCTCTTGGATCTTGTGGTATTGCCTTTTTATTATGTTTGTGTTGTCTTTTTTTCTTTTTCTCCATAACTTTCTTGATCAGTAAGTAATAATAAGGATCAACAGAGAGATTGTTTCCATTTACCAATGACTAAAATAACTGAAGATAGAGATTTCCTGATGGAGAGGAACAGAGGGAAGTTTGCCACTTCTGGAAAGAAAGCTCAACAGGTCACAATGTACGTCATGGCAAATCGAGAATTGGGCGGGCTGTATCTCACCCTAATTCTTTTTACTTTTTATATAAAACTTTAGCCCACATGATCATTTGATGTGGGAGAGAGATAGAAATGAGTAAGAAATATGTTACATGCAAGTTTTACTCCATTCAAACTAATTCTTAACCTTACTTTATTTACTCCGGCCATATTAAAAATATAAATATGCCGACACGTTAGATTATGACTACCAACCATCATTGTAGCGCAAAAAAAAAAAAAGATTTTCCGATAAAACATAAATTAAAAAATTTGAGATATATTGACTGAAAATTGGATATAATGTTTTTGTGGTGTGTATATTGAACACATGTGTAAATCCCATTATATGATTGTACTTGATTTATCATTCCTGTATTATTGCCCTTTTTTTCTCGGAATTTTATTTCCTGAATATTTAGGAGTTCTATTTTTTTAAGAAGAGCCCCAAAAAAAAAAAAAAAAAAAAATCGAGCGCATCTCATCTAGGTTGACTAAACTACCCTTAAAAAGCAGCCGACCTCATTCGCAGAAGGGTAGGAGCTGAGACTGCCGGGGGGGCCACTGACTTAACAAATAACGCCTTTGAAAAGATCGTTAAATTGGAAATCGCTGAATACGACGTCGTCCTTCTGCTTTCAGCTGCAATTGTCTTCGTAAACACATACATGTGCGATCGAGGTCTCTTGCTTATCTCCCAAAGGCCGATCTCATCAGGTTTTGCTCCAAATTCGATTTTTTCTCGTTTCGGATCTACGTTCCTGCATAACCGTTCTATATGTATTTTTTTTTTTTTTTTTTGTGAATTTTTAGTTTTTAAATGTTGAGTTTTATTGCTTGGTTGAATTCGTAAGGCTTAAAGTTTGGTGCTTGACATTAGGAATTGATGTTTGGGTTTGTTGTTAATATAGTTTAATTAAACAGATAAATGAAGAGGATGAAATGTAGAGATTGCAATTGGAGTTGGCAATTTTTTATATTGGGATTTTCTATGCTAAAACCCTAAATTCTAATTGAACGGTAAATTGACAACTTGTTGATTATACTAAATTTACATGTATTTTTGTCCAGTAAATGGTTTAATTTAATACATTCTCACTTTGATCTGTAAAGTTGATTGCTTCATAAGAATCTAACTTTGTGTGTTATTTTCTTCTATATTTATCAGGGAACTGGTAATAACATTTGAAACCAAAGAAGTTCAGAATTATATTATTCGCTACAATTTTTGTGAAATGGCGGAGAAAGCATGTGTCAAGCGCCTCCAGAAGGAATATAGAGCACTCTGCAAAGTATGACTTCTTTTGTTCGTATCAACTTGTTTTCAAATCTCTGTTCTAATCAGTTCATATCATTTAGATCCTAATTATGTTCTTTGTGATTAAATTTGCTTGCTTGACCAGTGTATATATTCTGATGTTTCACTGCGATATCAGTATATGGTTCTGTTATATACTTTTAGTGTTATCTTTTGGTCTTGTTACATTCATAAATTGGACAGTTAAATCTCTCCTTTTGTTTTTTTTTCTTAGTTTCTTGATCGCATCATGTTATGGAGTTTGGCTCCTCTCCATGTATTTTGTAATTTTTGTATTGTTGAACAGATTAATTGCTATTATTTTTCTCATAGGTCTGGAACCATAGCTGATATATGTGCGAGTGCTATTGTTTTTCTCTTAGGTTTGGAACTATAGCCGATATATGTGCATTAGTTTAAGAATTGATGTCTCCTTTTGACTACCCTGGAACTTTATTATGTTTTATCCTTCTGGATGTTGCTAATAGTGCTATATGCCGACGTACAGGAACCAGTTTCTCATATTGTGGCCCGTCCTTCGCCAAATGATATTCTCGAATGGCGTAAGTTTATTCACAACTGACTTCCTTTAAATTCAAATAGGATTTTTCTTGGTGTATTTGTAATTTGTATCAATTAAAAAACACTATATGAAAATTTGAGTTTCGAGTGACATTTTGGCTCTCTTTATATCAGCAAGACAAAGAGTCGTGGTTCCAATTTTCATTTGATTATATGTGCCTAAAACTTTGAGCAAGATGTGGCATAAGAATCACAGTTTGCGAAATCAGTTAAGGCATTGTTACAGCATTGACCAGCATTGTTAAAAAATTATGACGCTTGAAGTGCAACCGAAATTTCCTCAATCTCCTGCTTTCTTGAAATTTCAGTCCAGTACAGTGGAAATAGGATTTGTCAAACTTCCTTGTAATTTATGCCGGGTTTGAGCATTTTTGGTATTTTCCCTATTAACTAACATTAAATGCCAGTTCTAGGGTTTGTTTATGTTAATTTAAGGATTTTAGTGATGTGCCACCATACTTCTAGTCATATTGGAAGTGCAGAATCTAAAGCAGACACACGATAAATCTGTTTTTTGTGTAATTCATCCTTCTCATAATCCTTCTTCTATTGTATTTCTAAGTGTGTAGGTACAGTTATCTACGTCATATTGTAATTTATTTCATTTTGTTGGGGGATTTTAATCTTTACTCTTTATATCTCATGCTTCAGACTACGTGTTGGAGGGAAGTGAAGGAACACCTTTTGCAGGTTTGTCTTACGTTACACCCCACCTTTTTCTGTATTTGGTGTGTGGTATTTGGTACTTTACATAAATTAGTCATTTGGTTTGATATCAAAGCTTAGCTTTTCTGCTTTTGGCTTTGAATTTGCTCTACGCATTATAGGTGGATTTTACTATGGAAAGATCAAGTTTCCTCCAGAATATCCATATAAACCACCAGGAATCAGGTATGTACTTTTTGTATGCCAAAATTATGAAGAAAATTTATTTTTTAATGTTTATGAGAAATATTGTGTTTCTGAGCATGCAATTGTTTTATGTGTACATTCACTTTGTTGATTCTAAATTACACTTTACTTCCTGTCTGTAGTATGACTACTCCCAATGGAAGATTCATGACTCAGAAGAAAATTTGTTTGTCTATGAGTGATTGTAAGTTTTATGGAGTTCTTTTTGAAATAGAATGTTTCTTTTTGTGTGCGAGTGTGCTTTTTTGTTTTTAAATAACTAACTTCATGTCTACCTATGCTTCTTTGCAGTCCATCCTGAAAGTTGGAATCCAATGTGGTCTGTGTCAAGGTTAGACACATCTGGGTTTAGAAGGAGCTTTTTATTTATTTTTTATGTTAATTATATTTGTGTGCTTTCTATTGTTAGCGAGTTTCTATTGTTTATATTATACTTGTGGTAAGTTGTAATTCCACTAACATCTGTTCTTCACAAATGCAGCATACTTACAGGGCTTCTTTCATTTATGGTGAGATGATTGTGCCTCTTTTGCATGCTAATTTATTTTTGCGTTAGTTCTATTTGCTTAGCGAAAATTGTGATAACTTCCTGATGCGATCCTAGTAGAGTTTAATCTGTTTGGATGGTACTCAAAGTATAGGTAGCTGTATTTTTAAATATAAACAAACTTTGATGATTTATGTCCCTTCTCCTGCATATTTCAGTAGTTCAGCCAATCTTTTTCTGTTGTAACATATTTTTTAACAGATAATACTTTCTTATTTAGATTTAATAGTTATCTTTGGTTGGGAAATTCACATCCTTTTGTTGGTATATCTTTGAAGCATCTTTAATGTTTCAATTTCTCTTTTCTAATGCAGATGGACAACAGTCCCACTACTGGCAGTGTGAACACTACTACTGCTGAGAAGCAACGTTTGGCAAAGGCTTCTCTTGCGTTTAACTCTAAAAAGTAAGTCTGTTGGACCTGCTACAGTTTGTTTCATATTCTCTATCTTTTGATGATATAAGCCACACAAGGGCAAAAGTAAAATATGTTCATACATTGTTGCGGCCGAGCGTCCCATGCTTCTTGTTCTGACCCCAGTGTGGGTACTCCACTTTTGAGCTTGTTTCTGGTGTTCTATGTGACAAGTTTGAATCTGTATTATACTGTCTAACAATTTTCTATGGAAACAGTCCAACATTCCGGAAAATCTTTCCCGAGTATGTGGAGAAGTATAACCAGCAGCAGCTTTCTGAGCAGCTTATTACAGAGCGGGTGTCATCTGAGCTATCTCAAGAAAATTCCAGGCCCTTGTTGGAAAAGGTTGATGACTCAACAGGAGGTATGAAAAGACTAGATGCTTTAAAGGAGGCGAGGAAAAACAAAAAGCAGTCCTTCCCAACCTGGATGATGTTGTTGCTAATTTCCGTCTTTGGTGTTGTAATGGCGCTGCCTCTACTTCAACTTTAGTATCGTACAGCCCTAGTAGAAAATTTATTGGGGTCCCATGGACATAAAACGTTTTGCAAGTCGAGTGGACTTGTTCCAAATACTCCTTTAGGTTTATCTTGTATCTAATATAATTTTGTATAGGAGGTTGATACTAAGGTCAGTTGAATCGCTTGGCTGATGTTTTTCCTTCTATGTCAATGTTTGGTCGTTGTTTGTCAATGTTCAAACATGACATGCTTGTGATGTTATTTCAACTTTAGTGGAGTTTCTGTTTCAACTTTGGGTTCGCGCTCTCTCTCTCTCTCATATAAAGTAATGATCTGAAAGCTCATTTCAGGTTTTAGAGTAAACTGAAAACTCGTTTTTGTCCCTGGCTCTTCATTTTCTAGATTTTCTTTTCCTCGTTTCAGCTACTAAACTATTCTTCACTAATAAGGTTGAGAAGTGTGAAACAAAAGGGAAGTAGAACAATCCATTCCATGATTGCAACATGTATGCGATGACGTAGAGCAAAGGTGATGACTTTGGTTAAAAGTTTGTAACTTTGATTGTATAAAAGCTAAACCCCACAAAATCCATAACTTTGATTCCCATGTTTCATGAAAGATGTTACCATTTATCAATTCAAAAGTATAATTTTACACCTAAACCTGAGGTAGGCTTCAAAATCATTGCATTAATGCATTAATGGCATGTTCACTAATCCGTAATCGGAATCAAAATAAGGAGTTGGATTCTGACTCTTCTCAATTCAATCTCTCCTCACCCGATTATGGATTAGACAAAGAAAGAATGAAGAAAAATGTTGGACTCTACATTCGAAGCCACAGTAAACAGTGACAATCACATTTGATTGTATTTTGCTTTAGACTGTCAATGGCTTTTTAGTTTATAAAATAATTAAATGGCTTGATCCAAATAAGCTAAGGTTGCTTGCCTCTGGTCTGTTTCATAGGAGCAGTGTACTGAAGCAAATTACTTTTTCTTTCTTTCTTACTATTTTTTAATACTTGGTTTTGTTTTGTGGACAAATAGCACTGAAGCAGACAGCTCCTTGCTGCACGCCATAAATGGAGGAGGGAGATTTACTTAGCTTTTCCATCCAAAAACTTTTGCCAGAGATATCCTCAAAGCCCCCGAAACATGCTCCGCATTTGTCGCAATCCTACATGACCCAGTCCCCATGACAAAAGGTATCTTTCTTCTTTTCGTGTGGGGTTGTTTAATCCACTGTAAAAGTCATAAAACAGTGATTAATTAATGTTTGCCTTAAGTGATAATGCGTTTGGTTTTCAAGTGCTTAATTAGAATCTGATACGTTTGCCTTATCAAATGAGCTGCTTTAAGTATGTTGCTCATGTTGTGTGTCACTTTTGGTTCATATCGATGCTTGCTTGCTTGCTGTATATATCTTGTCCGGCTTTCTTAAGCATTATGGAAAGAGAGCGAAACTTAACACTGCCATTTCAACTACCATGTCCGATTTGATTTCCCATCACCAATATGGTCTTTAAGTAGTAATTTCATTTGGGTTTTCTACAAAGGTGGTTGGCTCTCTGCCTTTCTGATAAATGCTTGCAAGAACAATGGACCACTTTAAGTTTCAGAGCTTTCTGGTTGTTTTGGTCTTCTTCAACTGAAGGTAGAGCCGGAGGAGAATTTCATTTCATTTCATGGTCTTTATAAATTATAAGTCATCAATTGCAAACTTTCCTAGATTGTTATCCTTGTTCCTCTTTTTATTTAGGCAACTATGAAGAAATCTCCTGTGCACCCAAAGTATGACATGGAACATGAAGGCAATGGATTTGATCCTCAGGCTGACTTTTATCAGGTTAGATGATTTGATGTTTGTAAACTTGTCTTCATATGTATTGTTCCCCATAGAGATGGCAATGGGTCGAATCAGGGGTGGGTATGCCATTTTAAGCATTTTCTCCCATTCCCGCCTTCATACCCGCAATATTCAATTAGGGGATATTCAATTAGGGGATTCGCCGTCTCTCCCCAACCCGCCCCATTAAGAAATAAAAACTACTTTGTTGAACGAGAAAAAACCACTATGATCATAACATATGTATCAATTTAATTTTATTAATGAACTCAAAATCTAGACTATTAAAAAAAATTGAATACATGTCAAAACCACATGTCCAAGACATGATCATCATTATAGAACTTCCTCAGCCTCTACTTTAATTTTTGTAGCTATTGTATTGTACAGGGTTAGATATCAAATCTGAGTTTGTCATTTTTTGGCCTGAAAAGAAAAGTTTGTTATTCAATGTCACATTGCACATTCTCTTTGCTAATTTTAGCTAGTTTTAAAATTTTAAAAATGGTCAGTTTCTGGAAGAAGCAAAACACTATGCAGTAGAGGCAGACTTCCAGAAATCATCAGGCTATCCAGGAGAAGGTGGAGAAAGAAGATTGGGCCAAGAGAAGAAGAAGAAATCATGGAAAAAGTTTCTATTTCCATGGTTGAAAGGAGATAAAATGAACAAAACTAGCATAAAACCAGAAACCATATCTCATGTTTCTAATACAAGGCGGACAAATGTTTCTGGTCCAGTGTATGCCACCGGCAAGGTTATGGATGGTAGGCACCGGCGTCCGAGATCTGGGCCTATCGCCAGTCTTTTCAACCCCACAAAGAGATCAGACAATGCAATACCCTATGTGTCTCTTGACAACAATGGCAGCCCTCAAGTTGTTAAAACCTATGGGCCTGTTTATCTGGTGACATAGAATGTCATGAAGAAGTTGGCTATAGAGAATTGAATCTTAACCTTTCTGCATCATGGAAGAAGTTCAACTAAATCATGAAACTATATGGTGGTAAGTTTTGGTGGCAAGAACAAGAAACTCTAATATGACAATTTTGCTGAAGTGCAGTGAACTTATGGACTCTACAATGAATGGGTTGCCATGGAAATGTAGTTGGATCATCAAATGGAAGAAACTTGGGAATTTTCTACATCTTGGTTGAATTTGAATCATCCAAGGATATGGAAAAAGCTGCAGATCCTTTAGGTGTTATGTTATTGTGTTTTATCTAAAACAGAAGTTTGAATCCTTGGCAGCCAAGTCAATTTAGCCTTGTATTGATTTCATTTCTTGTGGTTTGTCAGTAATCAAAGGAAGCAATTATCTGTGTAGCAAAAATTGCATATGCCCTTGATTATCTATCAAACCAAACTTAGAGCATATTCAAATTGTTCTGGACACTGTTTTTGATGTTTTATTTTCATTCAAACTTCAAATATATCTTCATAATTTCTCTATTCACGTGTCATGCTGAGCAGTTGAAAAGAAGTAATTTTTGGCCAATCAGCAGGAAGCCTATTTTTATTAAAAAGAAATTAGCTTTTAAGAGGGAAACTATACTTGCCCAACAATGCCTCATATACAATGCTTCTGCTGAAAGAGATAAACTATACTTGCCCAAGAAATTAGCTTTTAATATTTCTGCAAATGCTTCATCCGCTAATGGGGTCTTAGCCCAATGGTAGAGATGTCAGCATGCAGGCTAGTGGTCTGCGGTTCGATCACCCATGGCACCATGTGTGTGTGTGTGAGGATACCCCTCCCCCTTCCTAATTATGACAGGAAAAAATGCTTACTTCATACATGTGCTGCTGTTATTTTGTTAGAAGCTTCTGGAATGAGCCTCAGCATCCAAAAACCCATCCCTATCACATGCAAAAAACCATTAAAGATGACTTATAGGTACCATACAACTAGTATCAACAAATTCACTATATGGTGGTTCACAAGCCTTTTTACCATTTGTTTGGCCTCAGAACAGAAACTGATATCATAATAACAAAACATATGATGTTTGTTTACAGAGAAATGAAGCCTTAGTTGTTGGTGCTCTTAATTATATTCATCTTTTTACAATTCACCACCATAGACAACGCAGTTGGTTGTATTTCTTTATGAGATCATTGCCAAAGAGGAATTTGATAAAGTTTTGAGCCATGTCACAACATCAAATCAGATGCACCAAGTACTGCATTTTGGTTGCTAATTTAATTTAGAAAATCAATTGAATTAAGAGAAAATTTCCACTTTTTACCAACCAAACAATACGAAAGTTAAGAAATTTAACTCCTCTTTTCTTTTTCATTACCAGACAAAGGGTTTAGGGTATCAAATTCATAATGAGGCAGACTGAGCCTGCATTTTGCTTACACAATATACATTCAATTCAAACAAATTGTTCGAATTCTGGTTTGAAGTAAGAGATATACATTACAACTTTGTTGCATAAGAGGCGGTCAGAAGGACTGCTTAGAGATCTCAAGCTACACTTTTTGATTCTCTCTCCAAGAATAAAAGAACAATGAGCAAATTAAAAAATTGACATAAGACATGCTTGATGTTCATCTCCAAAAGAACCTAAATCAATTCTCAGGGATGCAAGATTGCACATCTATCAGACCCTCTCAAACAGCAAATTCCAATCGCCAAAATATTTCCTTCCCAAATCTCCCTGATCCCAAATAGGTATCTCAAATCAATAATTATCAAATATGTGCAAGCATCTAGAGCATTTCTGCTTTCTAACTCTGTCCTCTCCCTCCTCCTTGTTCAACATCAACAGAACTAGGACTGCAGGGACTTATCCTCCTATCTCTGCTCAAGAGCCTCTTGAGTGACCTCAACCTTGTCGTAGCCGGAGACTTCAAGTCCTCATCGGCGGCGAACCTATTGCCGGAAGGCGAAGGGGAAGGCGAAGGTGATGCCAATGAGGTTTGACTTGGTATATCAATCACCAACATCCCATCTGGCCTACTAATAGCAGATGAAGATGAAGGTGAAGATGAAGAAGATGGGCACATGGGTGGTGATGAAGGGCCTTCTTCTAAACCAGAACCAGGTCCAGCGCTCACCTGGGTCTGGTTCCCCCAAAACAACACATTTGTTGGGAAATTTGGAGCCTCTATTGAAAACCCAGATGCCAAACTCTCAGCTGGTGATAGAATTTGAACACTATCACTCTCTGCCAATGCAGATGAAGAACCAGCAGCACCAGAATCAACAGAGCTCTCAGGAGCAACAGGGTTACGACAGATTGGACACGTGGAGTGAGACTGAAACCACATGTCAATGCAATCAACATGGAAGCCATGGCTGCATTTCGGAAGCAGCCTGGCCTTCTCGCCCTGAACAAGCTCAGAGAGACAAACTGCACATTCAAGGCCATCTTTGAAGTCCTCTGAAGGAAACACCAGCACTGGCAGGGACTTCAGGACCAGAGGGTCGAGCCCTTTTCTCACGGTGGCAACTGTGTCCTGGCCGGGGGCGAAAACAAAGCGGCGGCGGCGGCGGCGAGATTGGTTGTTAGCGGAGGTGTCGTCATCGGCGCGCCACCAGTACCATTTGGCGTAGAGATGAAGGCAGAGGACGAAGACAACTACTAAGAAGAGAACCAGAACGGCGATCATCATGATCTTTCCTGTGAGTTGTACGGCGTTTGAGTCGTCTAGTGTTCGACCGAAAGGGGATAATTCTCCCATTGTTATTCGTTGTTGTTCACAGCTAAATCTTGGAGCTTTACCTAAAAAATCCCAAGAATGGAATTTGGGTTTTTGTGAAAATGAGCAGAACCCAGATGGGAAATGCGTTTTGCTTTGAAAATTAATTCTCTAGATGAACCGAAGGGAAATGAGGCTTAAATATGGGTAAGAAGAGAGAGAGAGAGAGAGAGACAGTTAAAGAGGCCAAGTGGTAAAGAAAGTTGGACTTGTTCTTTGAGAAGACTAAAGGAAAAATCTTTGAACTCAAAACTTGAGAAAGAGACGAAGGTGGAGAGTGTTGGTGTTGGTTCAATGGACAGAAGAAGGCAAAGACTAAAAAGAGAGAGAGTTGTTGTCACTTGTAGCTTGAACCTCTACTTTAGGACTCGAAGACTTGGACTTTCGTTTTGGTGGAGGAAGAAAAAATTAAAAAGAGGACGGCAACCCATATTTGGGTCCAAATATGAGGGCAGCCAGAGGGTAGAAAGAAAAGACTTCAAACCCCACCTCATGTCCATTTCTCAGTGCTTTCCCTCATAGACACCATTGCTGGCTTTTTTGTCAGTTTGACACTTGGCTTGAGTTTCTCTATTGTAATTTAGTTAAAAATACCATTCCTGCTACCCATTTTCAAAGTCATTTTTACTTCCATAAAAAATGTTCACCTCTATTAGGAAATATACGAGTGATGACACAATTCATGCTTGTTTTTCAGCAATAGTTAATGTTGCTATAGTCTAGTACCTCCAGCCGTAGAGTACTTATCTCGACAATCATCACAAATTAATGTTATATGAGTGATGTCAGAATTCATATTTGTTTTTCAGTGATAATTAATGTTACTATAATGATCTTATAGCTCTAGCGATAGAGTACTTATCTCTACAACCATCACAAATATTCAACTTTTGGTGACCTAGACCTCATTTGAATTAAAATTTACATAATTAAGACTACGTCAAACTTTGAAGTACTCAAGACTATTTGACAATAATAACTCGTATGATAGCTTGGTTAAAAACTTATTATAGATTTGAATCCGATGAAGCAGATTTTGGGGGTAAGATTGGTCAATGCTACACTAGTGGTTAAGTAAGTTGGTGTTGTTGGGTGTAATTTAACGACCAAATCCTGCATTTTTCAACCAAAATGTCCAACTTTGGTGGACGATGTTCAATTCTTTGTTCAACACTTTCTAATTGGATGAAGGTAAGACCATATAGCTTGGTGGGGGCATATAGAGAAAGTGACTTTTTTTTATTGTTTCACCTCACAGAGAAAGTGATTTGATTCAAAACTAAAACATGGGGAGGTAAATATTTTTCATATGATTAGATTATTGGGAAAACCACAGTCCACAGGATTATGTTAACGCAAATCTCAAAGCAACTTACACCTAAACCCTAATCCGAAAAGCTAGCTGATTATCAGCTGCTTTTGATCTTAGAGTCAAATTTTATTTTTATTTTTGACTTTCTTCCTGTATTTTCTCTCCAAAAAGATCCTCAATCTTTTCGTCCTAGGTGGTCTTTCATTTTTCAGAAATGTACTAGTGGCAGGAGAGCAACTCACCCATTGTTTTCAAGTCAATTTGCAGGATGCAGTTTAGCTTTCCAGGCTGTGGCTTAATATATGATTTCAGGTCTAAATATAATGCTTTGTTTATAAAAATATATAAGTCAATTAATCTTGCACTCGTGCATGTCACAAAGTGATGTGAACTATCCAAGTGGAAGTTCCCTATATTTAATAGAATCATTTACTCATTGTTCCGATCTTTGTTGTGAAGAATTTCTCAATGCGACCGCTTGACACAAGAATTTCCTCTAATAAACTCGAAATTAAAAAATAAAAAAGCCTCTAAACCTCAAAATGAAGTAATTTTATACATAAGCACAATCTCTTGCCACCGAAAAAATAATCAATGATGCTATTTCCTATGTGACCAAAATGAAAATGGAAGCCCTAAACTCTAGCTCGTACCATTTGCCATAATTTTGGGCTTTAATTTTCATTTGGAATACAATAATGATCATCACTTCCGTGAGAAATTAATTAATATACTTGGACATAATGATTGATTTTGAAATGATTTTTCTTGCTCATTAATTATAGCCATTCATGCCATTAAAGCAGAAACACACACAGAAATGAGTACCAGATTGATAACTTTGTCTGTTAACAAAGTACCTAAAAGAATACTGAGTGAGGAATATATAGCCATAGCTTCTACTGCCATGCCAGCATGTCACCGGGCCGCAAGGCTTTATTTGAAAGCTTGAGGACCCTACGGATGAAATTTCATGAGCTATTGCTAGCAAATAAGAAGAAGCCTCAAATACGAAAACACTATTTGGATAAAATTTTCAGGATCAGGCATGTGAAAATCGTTTTACAAAAAAGTGTACAACTTTTTCTTTTTGGCTTTTGTATATTGTAAATCCAGTTGTAGTTCTGCCACCCTATGCTTTAAAGATAGAGATGCCATTTTGTTTTCCCCATGCAGCAACCAGATCTCATTGTTGGCTTATGTGTCTTGTTAGAGAAAAAGAATCAGAGATATGGAGCTCAAAAGTTGTACAGCTTTTGAGTCTTGACACAGTGGGAGAATTGAGGTACTAATTGAGTAATGTTGTAGGAACTTTATACATACGAGGAGTGGAAGAATCGGACACATGACTTCAAGTGTAAGGATAAATACTCTTAACGACTTAAGCTATAAATCTGTTATGAATACTGGCAAATAAGGAGCCACCCAGCATGGTTAATCTTTTAACTTTCTTTGCTGTTGCTTTTGAGGGGAAGTTTGGAATGGCATTTGTGCTCAAGAATGTTGAAGTTTTCTTTTGACTTTTTTGGGTAGAGGGATAGAGAGGAGGATTGAATTGTTCCAGTTCCAGAAGGAGAGGCTGCGTTAGAAATAAGTTAGATGGTCAATAATTCTTTGGAGGTGGATAGCATCTGTCTGTTTATCCTCAAAATGAATATGTAGCCATCAGAAAGTTAATTACAACTTAGTCCTCGAATTGAAGCATAAGAAAACATATGACTAAAATCCAAAATGCATCCGTGGGAAGAAAAGAAAAAAAAGCTCAATTTGTTGAAAGAAAACTTGGGTTTACCAAAGTGAGGAGCCCGTGACGGCGGCCAACCAACCAACCAACCATTCAAACATTTGAAGTCTTTGTTTCACCACGCTTATAATACAATACACATGCAATAATCCTAAATGATCCTTGTGTTGTATGCTGTTCAAACATGTGATTTGTTGCTTAAACATTCATGTGATGCTAAATTTTCCCAATAGGAGATCAAATTCAAGTTGCAAAGAATCTTGGTGGAGTAGTAGGACTAGTCAAAGATAAACAGGTATGATAGAACAATCTCAAAACCTTTCATTCATCTCTAGAAGTTTTACAATAATGGTTGATGTTGCCTTTGCACCTTCGGTCTATGTTCTAAGATTTTAGAGCCTTAAATTGGACTCGCGCTTCGAAAAATTATTGATTGTATCTGATATACCATGCAACATGCCGATGTGGTGTTATTAATTTACTTAAATTATAACATATGTACATTTGTTAATACTAGACTCCAAAGCTCTCTTCGCCCATGGCCAATTATAACTTGAGTAGATTAGTTAGTAATACCGCATTTGCATGCCACATGGTGTTGCGGTCACACACCCCAATTTTTGTTTGTTTTGTTTTGTTTTTTTTTTCTGTACAACAATCTAATTCCATGCTGATCAAAAATAGGATAGGACTCAAGTAATTCAGTCAATCAAATGGGCTAGAACTACAAGCCCACTTTTGGATACAAAACGGCTACAAACTACAAGCCCACACAAAAATATCAGAAGCGAAGGCCAACAATCCACACAAGTAGCGCCGCAAATATCAAATGGGCTGCGGTTGATTTTGAGCTCATTCGTTATCCATCTCCTGCAACTAGTATCAGACATCTTTGTGTGCCTCTCTGTGTGGCTCTCGCAGTTACAGAGTCTCTGTCTCTCCTTCCCAATACCCATAACCTCAATCCACACCTCTGAGTTTTCTTCTTTTGCTCTCTGGTTTTCTCGTTGAGTGAAACGTCCTGAAATGCTGCGTGTGCTCTCTGTTTCTACTGAGCTGTTGTTGAGTTTGGAATTGGCTGAATGAGCTCCCATGCCTTCACTTGGTACTCAAATTCACTCTCTTTCTTTGCTTATTTTTATATGTTTGCTTATAGTTTTAGAAACCCATTGTGTTGAATTGAGTGAGCTCCTTATAACTTAATCAATGTGTGGTGAAAAATGACTTCCCCATGTCACTGAATGCATTTCCAAGGCACGTGCTGTAGTAACTTGTGATGTTACTTGAATGAACTGCCTAAAAACCCTTTGTTAAATAATTCGGACTGTTTGGCAAGAGACATTTTATCTGTGTGTGTGTGTGTGTGTGTGTGTGTGTGTGTGTGTGTAAATGTTCAATTGTCAAAGGATTGATTTTTATGCAAAGATTCTTGCCTGATATGTTTGGATGTTAGTTTCAAGAATTGCTCAACTACCCTTTGTTAAAGAATTTGGATTGTGTGTGTAAATTGTTCAATTGTCAAAGGTCTGATTTTTATACAAAGAAAGACCTCTGGCTGATATTTGTTGAGCAATTGAGGGTATCTGTTATATTCCTGTATTTGTTAGCAGAGATTGCTGTTGCTCAGCCTGCCTTCCAAAATCATCTGGGTACACTGAGGGCTCAAACCCCTCTTCATGGTAAAGTAATTTCAAGTTCATTCACCTTTGGAAGTGACAAGAAACTGTCCTCTGCTTGGAAATCTTCTCACATACCTAAAAAGTTGAACTTCAACTTGGGGCACATCAACATCCCAAAGGCAGTTGCTACTCTTGAATCCAAAAGTTCAGTTCAGAATGAGGATGCACACATGGGTTACAACAATTCACAGCTCGGCATGGATTCAAGTCCCTGGACAGTTGAACCCGAATCTTCAAGTGAAGATTCCGCAGAATTGGATGAGAGGGAGAGGTTAAGGCGATTGAGGATTTCTAAAGCAAATAAAGGGAACACGCCATGGAACAAAGGCAGGAAGCACAGTCCTGGTAATGATATGCTCATCCAATCTGCCTTTTGTGTTAATTTTCTATATTTCTTTTGATTACCATACTCTAATTATTAGTACAAATATTGCAGAAACCCTTCAGCTGATCAGAGAGAGAACAAGGCTTGCAATGCAGAATCCTAAGGTGATGTCATGTAAGAATAATTTATATGTTCTCTTAGAATGATCTTTAATACCTTTGGAATAAAATTTATATTAGAGCAGCTAGAGCTACATTCCAAACTTTGGAATTCACTCTCTGATAAAACTTATTTGGCGTATGAACTTAGATGATCTACTTAGTATATTGAGAGATGTACAGAGGTCACTTGTCTTTATACGATTCAGCCAGTGCAATATAGCTACAAAGTTGATTAAGACAATATATGCAAAAATCTTTCCCAGTCTAGTTGGTTCCAAGGAAACATTAGCTATTTGCATATATAGGTCATTGAATTTTCACACAATCTATGGCTAAGGCGCATCTCTTTAGCTTCTTCCTAATTCTTCTCGATTTACTGCTGATCTTACTATTTTATGGATGATGGCATCTCATAATACTGTCAAGTAGTTAAATCTGATAACTCTTTCCTGAGTATGTAAACATCTTGCAGCTCTTCTGCTTTTAAAATGGCCAGGTTACTTAGTTGTCCCATGCAGATACTAATTGTCTTGTTGGTTGAACGATCACTTGCTAATGCTGGTCCTGGTACCTAATTTGATGCACATACTAGTAAATTTGTAGCCAATCTGAGGGACATAATCTCATTTGAAAAACTTCAAAGTTGTTTACTCTACTGACAATATTTGGCTATGCAGGTCAAAATGAAGTTGGTGAACCTTGGACATGCTCAAAGGTGGGTATTGCTTTGTTCTGTTTATAAAGACTAAGTACTGTTTACCACTACCATCTTTGTCATCCAATTTCTAGCATTTAAGAGTCCCAACTTTATTCATAAGTTGGCTTCTTTTTCAGTCTTCTACATTTTCAACTAGAAGACTGAGATTTTAAGTTTCCGTTACTTTTCCTTGTATCCATTACAAACATCTTTTCTTTTATTGATCATATAGTAACGAGACAAGAGTTAAAATTGGGCTTGGAGTGCGAATTGGGTGGCAAAGGCGGCGTGAGAAGCTATCATTGCAGGAAAATTGCTGCTTTGAATGGCAGAACTTAATTGCTGCGGCCTCTAGACAAGGCTATGACGGCGAGGAGGAACTGCAATGGGATTCCTACAAGATCTTCGATGAACAGCTTAAAGAGGAGTATTTAGAGAGTGTTGAACAAAGGAAGATAATGCGTAGGCCAAAAGGAAGCAAGAGAGCACCCAAGTCTCTCGAGCAAAGGAGGAAGATTTCACAAGCAATCTCTGCAAAATGGAATGATCCTGTAAGTACAAATATGGTAATCTTGGAGAGGTCTTATCGGTATCAATTGCATTGTCCTCTTTGGTTCCAATAAAGTTTTATCGCCATCTAACTTCTTTCAAGAACATTCCATTACAAGCTTCCTTTCCAATTGTATTTCGGACTCTTGTCAATTCCAAAAACGATTTGGTTCATATCTTCTTTGCTACACCTGCATCCTACAAGCACCTCTTTCTCGCTGTCACCCCTTGGTTCCCTTGTCATAATTGGGAGTCAAAGATTAATTGTGGTGACTCTAGTTTAGGTTACTCAACTGAATTTTCCACTCCCATCAAGAGAGTCAGTTTTAATGCTATTCATGGTATACATAAGTGCGTAGATGATCTTTGTTAATACATGTTTAGTACTATAATAGCAGGGGCCTGAACCTTGATTTCTTTAAATTGTATTTCTATATCAGGATTATCGGGATCGTGTTTGCTCTGCCTTGGCTAAATATTACGACTCATCATATGGAGCTGAAAGAAAGCCAAGGAAGAAGCCAAGTAGTACTACACAGTCCACAAGAAGGAGCCCTGCAAAGAAAAAAGTTAGCGAGGAAGGTGACATTAAAATCCAAAATCAACGACTGAGGTTGAGGAGAAGTAAAGAACCCATGTTTAAGGATCCTCTGACAAGTTCTAAGATGGAGATGATAAAAAATATCAGAGCACAAAGAGCAGCTGCTGAAACCAAAAAAACTGAAGCCATAGAAAGAGCTAGGTAAGCTTATCTGGTGTACTGATTGGTTTGAAAATTCTATGAGCTAATAAAATGGAAATCACTAGCCTGCAAAATCAGGTCATTGAGAACAAGCCATTTCTTGCTGTCTAGATGACCTGGTGCCTTAGCCAGTAATATTTACGCCTGGACTCCTCACTTTTGCAGAATGTTGTGAACTTGTAAAAAGCAGCTTATCTCTCCTTGTTTTGATTGCCGTTTAATTTCTGTTGTTACATTCTGCAGGTTATTGATTGCTGAAGCTGAGAAGGCAGCCATGGCCCTTGAGGTTGCTGCAAGAAAGAGCCCCGTCGCTCGAGCTTCTCTCATTGAAACCCGACAGCTTATAGCTGAGGCAATTCAATTTATTGAATCTATTGAGACAGCACAGATATCTTCCCATGAGAATGAAGATTCTTTAGTTGCATCAAATCAAGTGATTAGTCAGGATGAGAAGGAAACATATACTGGGATTGGGGGTCTGACTGAAGCTGAGAATCGAAGGGTAAATGGCACCCAAACATTTTCTTCCCAAGAGAATGAAGACCCGTTATTTGCATCACATGAAGACCCTTTACTTGCATCAAATGAAGACCCTTTATTTGGATCAAACGAAGCGATTAACGGTGAGAAGGAACCATGTACTGTGATTGCCGGTCCGGGTGAATTGGGGGATGTAAAGGTAAATGGCACCAAAACCTTATCATCAAGTAAGGACGAGGACTCTGGCTTTGGCAAGTTCACCTTGGAGGACATGCTAAATGGTGAAGAGGACCTTCCCCCATTGCAGGATATGCTAAAAAGTGAAGAGGACCTTCCCCCAATGAGCCCCAGTGGCTATGGTTTGCCTCCATTTAATTTTTCGGATCTAATAAAGCAATCGGATCATGACCAGTTAGCACCAAATGGGAACAGTGAAAACAACATGGAGCTTCAACTCAATGGGACAAAAGTTCAATCCCAAGAAGGAGAAACGCCTTCTAAATCGGCTACTGCAACTAAAAAGTGGGTTCGGGGGAGGCTCGTTGAAGTAGGAGAGGAAGCGTAGTGCAGGTATAGGCAACACCCACAAACTGTGGTGTAACTTTTGTTCCTCAAGAATCTCAACTTTAGGGCTCTATGAGGCATGTCTTGATCACATCTGCGTCTACCAAACAACAACAGCTCTCGTCATTTGTCAAGGTGGCTATTGTTGTTCTCACATAGAGTTCATACTTATTTGTCGACCATGATTGTTATATATGATGCTGATAATAGAGTTAAGAGTTTCTTTGGCCTCCCATCTACATTGTCCCGGTACCAACAAAGAATTGCATCTGTAATCTTATTTGATATTGAATGTAGATTAAATTTATACATTTTTACTAAACTGTCTGTAATATGGTGCATTTTAATACGTTCACGCAATATAACTTAATCTATGATACGATATTGTGACTGGTCATCTATAATACAACTTAATCTATAATACGATATGATACTGGTCATCTATAATACAACTTAATCTATAATACAATATGATACGATATTGTGACCGGTCATCTATAATATGATATGATACGACATTGTAACGCATGACCGGTCACGCAATATAACTTAATCTATGATAAGATATGATACGATATTATAACACATGACCACATGACCGTACATGATACGACATTATAACACATGACCGGTCACGCAATATAACTTAATCTATGATACGATATGAAACGATATTATAACACATGATACGACATTATAACACATGACCGGTCACGCAATATAACTTAATCTATGATACGATATGAAACGATATTATAACACATGACCACGTGGCCGTACTCTAATACCATACGATAATTTCTCCTCCTTTTACCAAACTGTGAATGGCTTATGTTGTGAAGCAAAACATGCACATGCACTTATCTTGGCCTTATTTGTAACAGTGTTGAAATCATTTTGACAAGAAGTTCTTTAGCATCATTAAATTACAGCTTTAGATCCATACAACATTCAACATACAACATGACTCAATGAACATGATTCTGATGGTAAACTAAGTAGCACTTTCAGGAGGACAGGTGTCAATATCAGAGCCCTTGAGTTGAGAGTCCACAACCTTCTCCACCTCTTGCCTCTTCTTCTCTTTCTCCTCTTTCCCTTTCTCTATCACTTTCTCCACTTCCTCCTCCTACAGAAACACAAAGAAACCCCATGAAAGATCAAAGATTGGAGGCTGCCAAAACATTCAGAGCTTCTTTCCTGCGATAGAAAATGCATGAATTGAAACAAAAAGGAAACAAAATATATAGCTTTACGTCGACGACGCGAGGGATAGGCGGCCTGTGTCCGTGAACAGCAGCCCGGTTGGGAGATTTGATTGTTGTCATAAGACGCCACAGCAGCTCTGGCTTCTTTATTGCCAAATTTCTAACTACAAGTAGTCTTCCCTGCATTTTCTATCAGCCCTGTTGCCTTTTCCTTCGCCAATTTTCCTTGTCTGTTTTTGGTACAAGCTGAGAGACTGACAATATAATTCTAAGAAATGCCAAATATGATGGTTCATGAGAGACATGAAGTCTTCTAACTCATGTCGTCTGTATGGACTGCCACGTGTCTTCTCAATGACATGTGTCATGTCACTCTGTTTTCTAAAAGTAAAGAAAATGCTAGAGATATCATATTTCCTTTCCTGATCCCACTAGAAATGATGTGACCGATATTTATCACGCTTCTTACTCCTACTAGAATCATGTGATTATAATGTGTTTATCACGCTTCCTAATCCCTCCACTAGATATTATATTATGATTTTTCTATACAAGGCAATATAGAAATATATAAAACGGAAAATGAAACACAAGACTTTTGATTAGAATTACAATGCCAATCGGTCTAGTTTAGTAAAAAAGAATATTAACTTATACATTAGTGTTTTCAAATTCAAATTACTATAACACCATAATAATGTGTGTGTTTGAACATTACCATAAATATATCTTCGTGTTTACGTGAGTCGAATTTGAGAGATTTTCCAATAAGAAAATATAACTCGGTACTATGCCAATCATATGATAAACTTGAAAAAAAAACCTTCGATGAGTGGCTCCAACAAACCTTTATTTTGTCTGTCTCCCTTAAATCGTTGGGCTTGTTGAATGGGCTGCGAGACCAAAACCAGACCAAACCAACAACCATGCATGGTGGGCTGGTAGGTTGTCATTTTCAACTACCGACACCTCCATTGACAGCAGCTCTGTCGACATTCCTTCCTGATTGGTCTTCCCTGCATTTCATTCACTCCACCAAAATCCTTCTCTCATCTCCTCTCTCTCTCTCTCTCTCTCTCTCTCTCTCTCTCTCCCTCCCTCCCTCCCTCAGAGTCTCAGACAGACAACAGCAGAAGCTAAAACAAGAAAGCACTTTTTCCAACTGCTACTTCTTCAGCCTGACACCAACATTTCCAAATTGGGCTCAACTGAAAAGGCAGAATCCAAATAACCCAGAAAAATGGAGAGGCCAACTTCGTCGTCCTCCTCGGACGACGACGACGATCGCCAAAACCTAATCGAACAAAACGACAGGAAGCTCCCGACCCCTCGATCCACCACCACCACCTTCCACATCGCCGACGACGATATCGACGACAGCAACCACCGCCACCATCAGCAATTACGACGTCGTTTCACCTCCCTCAAGCTAAACGACCTCTTCAACAAGCGATCGTTTGTCCTCTTCGCCATCTTCCTCCCTCTATTCGTCCTCATCCTCTTCTTCACCACCGACATCAAAGCCCTCCTCTTCTCCACCAGCGTCTCGGCCTCTCCCTTCGGTTCCGTCTCCGATAAGCTCCGCGAATCCGAGCTTCGCGCTCTCTACTTGCTCAAACAGCAGCAGCTTGGTCTCTTCAATCTCTGGAACCAAACACTCCCCAATCCCAACTCTACTTCCAATCAATCCAATTCCCCCCAAATCCCACTCCTCGAGGATTTCAAATCCGCCGTCCTTCGTCAGATTTCAATCAACAAAGACATCCAGCAAGTCCTCTTATCGCCCCACCGCTCCGGAAACTCCACGGAATCGGATTTTCGGGATTTCGGGGATTTCGAAAACCCGAGTCTCGGCGATCGGTGTGGGATTTTGGACCAGAAATTCGCACAAAGAAGAACAATTGAGTGGAAGCCCAATGCAAGTAAGTACCTTTTCGCCATTTGTGTTTCGGGCCAAATGTCGAACCATTTGATCTGCTTGGAGAAGCACATGTTCTTCGCGGCATTGCTGAACCGGGTTCTGGTGATTCCCAGTGCCAAAGTGGATTACCAGTACAGTAGGGTATTGGACATTGAGCACATTAACAAGTGCTTGGGAAGAAAGGTTGTGGTTACGTTCGAGGAACTGGCCGAGGCGAAGAAGAACCACGTTCACGTTGATAAGTTTATATGCTATTTTTCGCATCCTACACCTTGTTATGTGGATGAGGAGCATCTTAAGAAGTTGAAGGGGTTCGGGGTTTCGTTGAGTAAGCCTGAGCCTGCTTGGGTTGAAGATGCGAAGAAGCCGAGCAAAAGGACTGTGCAAGATGTTCAGTCGAAATTTTCGACTTCTGATGATGTTATTGCTATTGGGGATGTCTTCTTTGCGGATTTAGAGCAAGACTGGGTGATGCAGCCTCGTGGTCCTCTTGCGCACAAATGCAAGACTCTAATTGAACCAAGCCGGCTTATAATGCTTACTGCCCAGCGTTTCATTCAGACATTCCTTGGCAAGAACTTCATAGCTCTTCATTTTCGGCGACATGGGTTTTTGAAGTTCTGGTACACTTTTTCTTGCCTTGCATTGCCCTGTTTATTACTTTGCTATTTGGGTTTTCTTACTTAATTTCAAAGTATGTTTAGCTATTGCACTTGATTGTTCTTTACGACAGAATATAGATAGAGTTAGAGCACATTTGTAAAGGCACAGAGCAACAAGCTCCCAACCCTAAATTTGTGATTTCAAGGGAACAAAAAATGCAGAAACATTGGGTAGCAGCACTACTTACCTGACTTCATGTTGGAACAATTGATCTATTATGGCTTTGGTTGTCACTGGATAATTTAGAGTGTGATGTCAAAGCATCAATATATGCTCCAACTATGCTGTGCTTTTTACAAATTAGATTGTGGGTCTTCTGGCATTGTGTATGCTATTAGCATTTTCAATTTGCATCTATCTTACAGAACTTCTAAAATGTTTGCTTATCTTACAGCAATAATAAACAGCGAAGTTGCTTTTACCCCATTCCCCAAGCTGCGGATTGCATAACTCGGGTGGCTGAAAGGGCCAATGCACCAGTCGTATATCTTTCAACCGATGCGGCTGAGAGTGAAACTGGTTTGCTGCAATCACTAGTTGTGGTGAATGGAAAAGCTGTGCCACTTGTTAAACGACCTGCACGAAATTCAGCCGAAAAATGGGATGCTTTGTTATACAGACATGGAATTGAGGGGGACAGTCAGGTAGATTGTGCTACCATTTTAACATTCTATGACCGCATTAGGGTGTGTTGGTTAGTAGACAGAACATCAAAGTTGTTGCATGATATCCGTGTAATTATATGCCTTCGTTATGCTTGTAGGTAGAAGCTATGCTGGATAAGACGATATGTGCCATGTCGAGTGTCTTCATTGGAGCATCTGGATCCACTTTCACAGAGGATATCTTGAGGCTCCGAAAGGATTGGGGATCAGCTTCGTTGTGTGATGAGTACCTCTGCCAAGGTGAAGACCCAAACTTCATAGCGGAGAATGAATGAAGAAATAGTATGTTCAATATTCGGTCATTGTTATTCTTTGTGGTTGAACCTGCCCCTGTTGTATGCCCTTCTAACTAGTGGTAGGTTTACCCCGAAATTTATTGACATGTATATTAGTGTATGATAGCGTCTGCATTTCGAAAATGAGATTTGTTTTGCGTATCTGTTTTTTCCTTTTCTTTTTTTGCTTAATGATAAAATGACTAGATGTGATGCTGATGGTGTCATTCCTAGAGTATATATATGAGTTCTCTTTGGCATTTTTCCAATAAGATGGATCATATAGAGTATGGAGTATTGACTTGTTGGTCTTATTAAGCACCAAACACAAGACTTTTGGTGCTGAAAAGAGAAGCTTCCATGATCAATTGCTAAAGGTTTCTATATTTTTCAGAATTTTATCGGATTGGATCATGCCTACGATAAACAGCACCATTTATTCGATGTTTACGCAAGATGCTTGCGTTTCAATCACTAATATTTAAGAAAAGGCATGCACCATCTGCTTGCCATTTTGGCAATTCAAAGATATGCTTTTTGTTCTAATGTTGACATTTCTGTAAAGTTTAACAGGTACACCACACTCACCAATTTGGCCTGGTTGAGTTTTGGTTCGTCCTCCTGATGCTGAAAATTACTTTTAAGAGGTCAGGATTAACGTACAAGTTTAAGTCATTATTATTTACTAAGCTGTGATTAGTGCCCCAAAGAAGAATGAAAGTATCAACTTGAGATAAAACAAAATTAAAACACCGGAATTAGAATCAGAATCAGAATCAGCTGTCAAATTTGAAAGGAAAACATCACTCACCAAGCCTAGTAAAAGCAAAGTAGAGAAATAAAAAAGGTGTAGCACGATGGTTCAGTAGTGTTACTAATTCATTCATTTTAAAAGAAAGGTTTTGCACGACAATTACATAGTGTTACCAATGGATCCGTATTAAAAGGACAATTATATAGCTTTATCGATCGATTGATGTTAAAAATAAAAAGCTTGCATATTAAAACATGTGGATTAATAATAACCTTCCGACTAAACCATTTTCTCATCTAGTGGATAGGATCAAGTTTCAAGTAAGTGGACGGCAATGGGCCAAATAACTAAATCCCAGGATTGTGCCACGTGGAGACTCTACAAGAGAAGAGCTGAGTCACCCTCCATTCGATTCGCCTTCACAATCACAAAAAACACAACACACCATGACATGACGCCGCCTCTCCTCTTCCCCTTCCCCTTCTCCTTCCGTCTACGATCCCTTCTGTAACTGGTACCTTCCTTCTTCTTGATGTTCGTCGCTTCTTAGCTGGTTGGTTTGGTTGTATTTTGGCTTTTCGTTTCATGCTTTGCTTTCCTCCTCCAGTTCTATCGAAACTTCATTCCCAAAACTCCCACATTCTCATTGCATCATCATTTATTCCTTTGATTTTTTGGATTTGATTTTTAATATTTTGTTTCTGTTCCTCCACTCCTTTGACGTCGTCTTGGATTTTTTTTAAGGAAAAAAGAAAGCGTTTTTTTTTTTCAAAGGTTTGAGAGTGGAGATTCAATGATTCTTTATCATCATCTTCTTCTTCGTCACTGACTTAGAATATACCAATTTCGTTGATTTTTTTTAAAATTAAAAACAAAAACCCAAAACAAAGATTCAATTTCTTTCTTTTTATTATTCTATTGATTTTTTTGTTTGTTTTGTGTGCTTAATGATCACGAAGAAAAAATCTATATAAGTGGGTTGATAAGGGGCCAAAGTTCATAGTTGTTGTGGTGACAACTGGGAAGGATGAGAGCGAGAGTGATAGTGTTTCCTGTTAGAGGGAGGAACTGGTGCTTCAGCAGATCCATTGAGCCTCTGGTTTCAGATTCTGCCTCTCATATTCCTTCAACTCTCAAAGACCTCTGGAAAAAGCTCTCTTTCTCATCCAATACCAATGCCAACCCTTTTGCTGCCAACGCTGAGCTCCTCGTTGATTTTGTCTCTACCAAGGTCCATAGAAAAAACCGTTATTTCTAGCATTTATTGCTGCTGTATTTTCACTGGGGTTTTCTTATATCTATTTGGATATCATGGTTTTGTATTTTGTTTTTGAGTAGATGAACAATGCCTGGATGGGGCTGGAGAAGGCGCCTCAGGGAACTTTTAAAAACAAGCTTCATGGGTGAGTAGAACTACAAGCTCACAGAACCTTGAGTGAATTTTGGAGTTTTCATATGTCTCACTAAAGTTTGGTGATATGAGTTTAACTTGAGCAGTTATAATGTAGGTTGGGATTGAAGCTGTTAGCTCGCGTTAAGCCTTCTGAGATTTTCCTGAAATCAATCTCTAATGAGATCACGGGTGTTGAAGTTACATATCCTTCAAGGTTTCTTTCTGTTGCTTTCACTTACAAATTGCTTCCTTCTTTTCTTTTTAAAAGCGCTATCTTTTCAACTTCTTCCACCATTTTTCTGCTGGGTTTGTATGAAGAACTACTTTGAAAAAACAACAGATAGTCACATATATAGAATAGCTCGCTTTTCATTCGTTTGCCATTTGGAATGATAACACCTTTTATTGTACAATGCAAAATGCTACAGCCCATGGTAGTGTGAAATTCTGTCTGCAACGAATTTGATAGAACTTCACAGAAATTTACGGTTCTTTATCTATTAGATGGGCTAATAGGAATATATAAAATAAAAAAATTAGCATATCAACTTATGAGCTATGCCCAATCACAACACTAAACAATGAAGACTTGGTAATTTTGAGTCAAAACAATGATTACTTTTAGTATTTCTCTCTGAAAAAGAATTTATTAGTGCAAAAAGAATGCTCAATATTCTAATTTTTATTTGCAATTTTTTTTTCAGTGATTTGTATATTTCGTTTTTTATGTTTTGGTGTCCTAATCATATATTAGGGTTTTGCAGCTTAAATGCACGGCTTGTCCGTAGGAGGTTACGACATATAGCTATGAGGTATTCTTTTGCTTTCACATATGATAACTAAGGGTTTCAAGCCACATTTATTGATTGTATTACTTATTTTCTCTTTTTTCCTTTGTATTGAGCAAGAACCAAAATACCAAATCTAAATAAACCTCACTGACGAATGGAGTCGCTCCTCAACCCAATTGAAATCAACGAGGCTCTTTCAGTCAATGTTTATCGTTTATGACTCTTTAGATTGTATATCAATGCTGGACTACTTTCAAAATTTCATATGACTTTACCTAGATTTAGAAGATTATGTGTAATTACAGTTTAGTAAATTTGGGTGTTATTTTATCATGGGTCAAGGTACTTTTCTGACAGCTTCATGCATTAACAGTGGAGAGTAGGAGTGAAATTGATTGTAGGGAGTCTTAAGCTTTATGTATTGAGAATGATATATAGATCCAAGACCCATGGAATTTCTGTCGATTGATGAGCTTTGTAACTTAATTGCCAAAAGCTCCTGTGGTACATTTGGTGTTTGTCGCTTGAAGGGCTATTGAAGATGGCATTAATTTCCGTTGGATATATTATATTGATCTATGATGGGACCAAAATTTATTGATATGAAGTTTTATCTGATTATCAGGGGATCTATCATACACAAAAAGTACTTATATGGTTCGTTTACGTTGCTTCCTCTGACATCTGCATTTACTGTACGTATGTGTTAACTTGAGTTGTCAACTCTTATTTCACTGTGAATTTGTTCAGTCTGTTGATCCTTAAATGCTTTTGCACTTCGCAGTTTACATATCCTTTTGCCAGATCAACTAAATTCCCATTCTTACATGAGTTGTTTTTAATTCCATGCAGGTTTTGCCTTTGCCTAATATTCCCTTCTTTTGGTGTTTATTCCGTACTTACTCTCATTGGCGAGCTCTACAGGTGCATTGCATACACTCTTTTTAGAGATAAAAACTATTCGTAGCCTGATTTCTTTTGTAAAATAAACTAGAAAATTAGTTTAAAACTCTGCAGAAGATTTTTTTTATAATTTTACTGTTTCAATCCTGATAGATCAATTATGTATTGCCTATTACAATATGTAGATGTATCAATATTCTTTCTTGTTTTTTGTTCTTGTTGATGTTTAAGGGAAGCGTGAAGCTCCTTCAGCTAGTCTCAGATAGCCATGACACTCCCAATTCTACTATCGATGGAAATGAACCTGAGCACATTAAATCACACGGACGCAAAAAGATACATGATTCTCCATGGGTAAGTTATTTTATGATGTCCTGAAAATGGAGTCCACTGGATTTTGATTTTCAATGGCCTGTGACAACAGTCCTAGAAGAACCCTGTACTCGTAGATATTATTGCAGTTGTCTGGGTTCTATTGCATCCCTTGAAGTAGTTAGTGTTAGATAAACCTAATTTCTGAGAGCCTTCGTCACTTATGCACAATTGGGAGATTTATGGGGTTTCTGCATCATCAATAAGCTAGGCATGACAAGAATACGAACAAATCTAGCACCGCAACGACAACAATGGGCTTCTTTCTTGGCCTCCTGCTCAGTTACCATCGCCAACATGCTCATGCATTGGGCTGACACCGTGCACACACAAGCAAGCTATTTGTGTTGTTGATATCTTCCTGTTTTCCATTAGTTTTTTAGCCTAGTAAGTTTTACTGTTGTTTAATCTTCACTTGCGTCATCATCCTGTCCAATAGTTCATAATTTAATCACCACTTGCTTACTGTCTCAACCATTAATTGTTTAAAACTGTTGTTTCCTCTGCTTTCTTGAATTTGACTAACTCTATATGGTCGCCCGCCCTCCTTCCCCCATGACACAGATGCAAGCCTGTGCACGAGTACACAAAAACACCTTTTTTTTCTGCAAATGCTTATAATATTATCACATTGACTCCTGTCAAACATAGCATCATTCAATTTTCTCTCTTTTTATTAATTTATTTTTTTTGTTCCTCAATGTATTTAGGTTTTGCAGCCGTCCAAAGAACTTGAGGAACTTCTTCATCATGGAGATGAGCAAGACGGTCTGAAAAAACCTGCTATATTAGATATCTGCAAAACCTTTGAATTGAACACTAATGATGTTCTGAAATACAGAAATTCAATGTAGTTACAAATTTGTCTTACGTATGCAATGTAGCATCACATCCGCTAGCGAAAAGCAATTTCATCTTCTGTTTTTTTTTTCTTTATTTGTTGGAATAATTGGGCAATGCCGGAGGAAAATTTTGAGTTATGAGGACTGAGAATTTCTACTGTGAAGTTTACCTCTTCTAATGGTGCTTGGAAAAATGCACCAGATTATAAAGTTTACCTCTTCTACTGTGAATTTCTGTCTTGGCTTCCGACTTTGATTCTGATTGGTTTACTAAAAGTCTGCGAAAATTTACATCTTTACTGCTAGTATTATCTGCATATAGAAAGCAATTTGCAATTGATTATTTTGGTTTGCAAATCACTACACAGCAAGCAACATTAACTGCAAATTCACTGATGGTGATTTAAATTCCATTATTTAAGAATTCTAAATAATTTTCAAATTCCGTTATTTAACAATTTTCAAATCTTTTATCCAAACGGAGGTAAACTATTTTCAGCTTCTGGATCAGAACCCAATTCCAAGCCAAAAATATGATATAGTACTATCAAGTCCCAACCTTACCCTATCTGAAAAAATGATACTTCCAAATGTGCACCCTGTAATTTGATGAATACACCTAACATTCATTTTCTTTTTTTTCAAAATACCCCCTAATTTATCCTTAAGCTTATCGATCAAATAACTTTTTTAAAAAAATCACTAAAATCAGGTGGATATTTCTATATGCAAAGCAAAAGACGTTTATGGTTAAATTAAGTAACTCAAAATCACCTTTATTTGGGATTTTTTTTCTTCAAAATATAACTACTTCATTTTAAAGAAGGGTGATTTTATTGGCACCCTATTATTTGCTCTTTACACCCCATACTAATTTTAAATATGAATAACCTATTTTACCCTTGTACACAATTACCGTTAAGGACAAAAAAATTTAAAATTAAAATTAAAATTGCTCACTACACCCCACATATGTTCCTGCAACCCTGGTTTGACTTTTTTCTCAAACTATCATGTTCCTATACCCTAAACCCTAGATTTATACGTTTATATTGGTGAAAAAATATATTGTATTTATTCATGAAGGGTGAGATTGAAGTTAGAGAGGCTTCGAATGAGGTACGAGTTTATTTTTTGGCATTTTGCAAGTTTAGTATTTCATAATGGTCGCTGGTTGCATTTAGCACATTAGTACCGAACGCGACAGGTAAATTCGTTGGGATGCCCCCGAAACGTTGCACCGTTTTCGGTTGGGTTTGACGGGTCATGAACTTAATATTCGGTGGAGATCCACCGTAACATGGAACGTAGTTTAGTGGTTTACTACCGAACTTTTACCTACGTTTCAGTGGCATCCAACCGAAATGTATTTATTTTTTCAATAACTTATCGCCGACCATAAATTTAAGGCAAGCTATTTTGATCTTACTACCATTGAAGGAACAAAAACAAGGTGACGCCCCTACTGAAAGCAACAATGTGGGAACAAAATGTGTAATGGAGTATAGTGATCAATTCACAACTTGTTGGGTAATTATTTGTTTGAAATCCTTTTTAGTATCAATGGGACTTACTCGAGATGGCTCAGTAGGCTCGGCATATACCTCAACATTACTATCCTGAGTAGCAGCTACATCTTCAACCTATGTGTCAACATTACTATTATAAGTAGAAACTACATCTTCAACCTCTGTAGTATCCTCAAAGTGATCTTGGGGAGCCACTCTCTGTCTCCTCGTTGAGGTCGTGGGACGCTGTCTATTAGGTCGGGATGATGAAGCCTCAGTAGTACCTTTGCGAGTCCTTTTCATATCTAAAAAAAAAAAATTAAATACACACTCAATAACGTATTCGGTAGATAATCACTGAAAAACGAAAATAAATTCGGTGGACTATCACTGAAAAAGAACACATATTCGGTGGAGTACCACTAAAAAAGTGAAATAAATTCGGTGGGAGTCTCCTGAAAAATAGAAACAGATTCGGTAGACTACCACCGAAACAAGGTAACAATTTCGGTGGTAACCCACCGAAAGTAAAATAAATTTTTGTACAACTCAGGTTCAAAGTCGGTGGATTACCACTGAAGCAATGTAACAATTTCGGTGGTAATCCACCGAAACTAGAATCCAGTTTCGTAAAACCAGGTTCGAACCATACACCCACAACGTTGAAATCAAAATCAAAATTAGACTTTGGCTTTTCAAAAGTGAAATCAAACGTAGGCTTAATCAACACTTAGAAACATAAACATAGAAATCAAATTTGATATCAAACCTTGGCTCTTCGAAGGATTTGTGAAAACTTGTTCGAGTTTGCAGAGATGGAGATGGGTTGTGCGATAGGGTTCAATGGTTTGCAGAGATGGGTTCAGGTTTGCTGGGTTGTGCGATGGGGTTTGGTGGTTTGCAGAGATGGAGGTTCGGTGGTGAGCAGAGATGGGTTCTGCGATGTCCAATGGATGGGTTCTGTGATGGCAAAGGGATGGGGTGTGCGGTGGAGGTTGTTGTAAATCTGATGGGGTGTGCGACGGGGTGTGTCTGCAAGAGAAGGGAATTTTCGATGGGATGGGGCTTGATATCAGATGGAGTGGGGTTTGATTTCATATGGGGTGTGTCTGAAAGGGAATGAGGTTTTCGGTGGGTGGTGCATGATATGGGATGGGGTTTACATAGTGAGTTAGGGAATGGGGTTTATGAGGGCAATTTAGGAAAAAAAAAAAAAGGGGGTATAATGAGCAATTTAAAATTTAGTGGGGTGTAAAGAGCAATTAATGGGGTTCATATAGAATTTCCTTTTAAAGAAACCTATGTAAAATATTAAAATATAAATAATTAAAAATATAAATGAAACGAGCCTAATCCGACATAATACTTGCACGCGCACAACACGTGATCTAATTTTCCCTATTAATTATAGAAGCAAAACGCAAAGCAGCGGCATTGATTGGGACTTGCGGGAAGGGCGTGGCTTGAACAAAAAGAAAGTCGATTGAGCTCTCAAAATACTTTGAGCAAAAAATCTAGTGCAAACTCCAATCTCTACTCTCTAGTCTCCAATGGCGCCAGAACCTGAAGACATCAAGGACGAGAAGAACCCTAGACCGCTTGACGAGGACGACATCGCCCTCCTCAAGACCTATGTGAGTTTTCAGCTCAATTTTTCACAAACCCTATTTTTCTCCCTATCAATTTTCGATCTGTTCGTCTGTCTTCCATTTTCGCTTAATCTCAAATCCCCAATTTCATATATCGCGTCATGTTTCTCAGATTATTTTTGTGATTAGTACAAAATGATAATAGGGATTTAATGGAATATGCAGGGGTTAGGGCCTTATTCAACACATATTAAGAAAGCCGAGAAGGAAGTCAAGGATTTGGCTAAGAAGGTCAATGATTTGTGTGGTATGTACATGTCCCCTTGCTCAATCTTGCGCCCAATTAAAAAAATTTCAGTATATGTGCTTAGCTTTGTACATGGGCCAAGTTAAAGTTGATTGCTTTACAGGTATTAAGGAGTCTGATACTGGCTTAGCTGCACCCAGCCAGTGGGATCTTGTTTCTGACAAGCAAATGATGCAGGAGGAGCAGCCTCTTCAGGTTTGGTTTGGTTTGATTGCACACTCAACCATACAGTCACTGTTTTGTGTTATAATTTGATAATGAAGCATTGATTGATTTTGTGAGCCAGGTTGCAAGATGTACGAAGATAATCAATCCCAATTCTGAGGATGCTAAATACGTCATTAATGTCAAGCAAATTGCAAAGGTCTAGCCTCTCTCTTTTTTGTTTTCCTAAAACAGCTCCCTTTTTCTTCTATTTTTTCTCCATATGTTTCAGTCTTTTACTTTTTTGGTTCTCCTGCTCCATTCCTCATATCCTGTATCATTTCTGGAAAATTTGCAGTTTGTTGTTGGGCTGGGTGACAAGGTTTCTCCAACTGATATAGAAGAAGGCATGCGTGTGGGGTAGGCCCTCCTATTCGTCAACTATGATAAACTTACAAATTTGTTAATCTTATTCAATTATTGGCTTGAACATAGCTAGTTTAGGATGCATCACGTAAGTTTATGCTTGATTGTATTTGTTAAGCGACACACCAAAGAATTTCTTAAAGAACTTGTGCAGTAGCGAAGTTCTTTTATAAAAAAAAAATAGGAAAATTATTTATTACAGCACCTTTTCTGCATGCTCACATCTCAGCTCCTGCCTTATCACCATATTATATGATGTTGTTCTTTAACATTCTATATTTGTTGTTGATGACTATGTTAGTTTTCTTATAATTGGAGTTAGTGCTGTATTTTGTCATGTGCTCACATCTTTATCAAATTTGTAGTGAATGGAGGCTTGTGTTTGTTTGCTACTATAACTAGTTTGTCACTGCAGGGTTGACAGGAACAAGTATCAAATTCAGATTCCTTTGCCTCCAAAGATCGATCCAAGTGTGACCATGATGACGGTGGAAGAGAAGCCAGATGTAACATATAATGATGTTGGTGGATGCAAGGAGCAGATTGAAAAGATGCGAGAAGTGCGTATAGCTTATTTAACTATCTTTCCACTTTTTGTTTGTTTCTTTATGTTTGACATGTTAAACATCTGTTATGTTTGGTTTTAGGATAAAAACTTAACGGTGTGCATATATACTTGATTATCTGTCTTAGGTTGTGGAGCTGCCAATGCTTCACCCCGAGAAGTTTGTGAAGCTCGGAATTGATCCTCCAAAGGGTGTCCTCTGTTATGGTCCTCCAGGAACTGGTAAAACACTTCTAGCTAGGGCTGTCGCTAATAGAACTGATGCTTGCTTCATTCGTGTTATTGGGAGTGAGCTTGTTCAGAAATATGTCGGTGAGGGCGCTAGGATGGTTCGTGAGCTCTTTCAGGTGAGAAGTAGTTGAATGTTTAGCCATATTGAATTAACTTGGAATTTTTTTGAGTACTGTATTTATGTTACTTTGTTTTCTGACTAATTATGTTATATTTGGCAGATGGCACGCTCAAAAAAGGCCTGTATTGTATTTTTCGATGAAGTTGATGCCATAGGAGGAGCTCGCTTTGATGATGGTGTGGGTGGAGACAATGAGGTTCAGCGTACAATGCTTGAAATTGTGAATCAACTTGATGGGTTTGATGCTCGTGGAAACATCAAAGTTTTAATGGCAACAAACAGGTCTGTTTGTGTATTTCATTTTGTACTTTTAAGTGATTTTCAATTGGGTTCTTTTTGACTTTTAATTAACACCTGTCTGTTTATAATATAGTTTTTATTGGACCTGTTTTTCAGGCCCGACACACTAGACCCAGCACTGTTACGTCCAGGACGATTGGATCGTAAGGTTGAGTTTGGCCTCCCTGATTTGGAGAGTAGAACTCAGATATTTAAGATCCATACACGAACAATGAACTGTGAAAGAGATATTAGGTTCGAACTACTGGCTCGGCTCTGCCCAAATTCAACTGGTAAGGATTCTAGACAAACAGGTTGTCATTATTACATAGTTCTATCTATTCTTATTGTTAATTTCATATGATGAGACATTTTTGTTACCATAAATCTAATATTGAGGGGATGTGGTCATTTGCATCTTATTCATTCCTTTTGTAAGTTCCATGTGCAATATATATGGTTCTCCTGTTTGTGATCGGACCTGCTACATGCCTCCTATCTTGACTTGGCTTAATGTATTATTGGACTTCAATTTTGTTTTGTGACATGATCATCTCTTTCTCAGGGGCTGATATAAGAAGCGTTTGCACTGAAGCTGGAATGTACGCCATCCGTGCACGAAGGAAGACAGTAACAGAGAAGGATTTCCTTGATGCTGTGAACAAAGTGATTAAGGGGTACCAGAAGTTCAGTGCAACACCGAAGTATATGGTTTACAACTGATCCTAGATGTTCTATTCTGTTTCGAGGGCCACCAACTTCATTTTCTGTTGTTTGAATTGTATTCTTGTGTTTAAACTTAGTTGTTCAGTTTATAAATCACTCTATGATGGTGGTTCTGAACTTGGATCTGCTCCAACGAAAGACCAATCCGATTGCTTTATATACTCGTTTTTCTTGCCACTCCAATTTCTAGACGATTTCATCTTTTGCCTAAGTATTAGTGATGGGTGAAAATTTACATTATTTTAGTTCAATGTGAAGCAGCTATCCTTTATTTTCATAAGTTGATTGGTACTAATATCAGCCATGAAAATCAAGGACAGGAAACCTTACGGTTGAGTCCTGAATGGTCACCCTTGCGGCCTTGCTTGGGTTCAATCTCAGTATCTCATCTTATCTTGTGCTCATTCATCCTGCCTTTGTTTTCTCATCTCATTTGTTCTTTTTGTGCTGACGACCATAAATAAAATAAATGTTCTCATATAGACGGCTCTTATCATAAATTCCAACAATGCCAACAAAAAATCATCTCAAGTCCGTCCATGCTTATAAAATTCCGTCTTCTATGCCCATTTTGTTGCCAATATAAAACTGCGGGCTGTGGAAAAAACTCGCAACTTTTTCGCCCTGGAGAAGTGAACTTGTGATGAGATCACAAGAAGGTATGATAGTTGTCTCTAAGCTTCGAAATGCCAACAGAACCAAAAACACTCAAGCTTGGGTAAGAGGGTCTTCTCAGCATTTGCTAAGACCAGTTTTGGGCTGTCAAGTTGAGAGAGCAAGGGGCTTGTATCTCAAGTAGTTCATAGTATTTATCCTTATATCCGAAGTCCTAGGTTTGATTCCCCCTCCAAAGTTGAAAGATGTGGGTGTCACTGAGTCCATTCCATGGTGTTTGAGAAGATTAAGTTTTGTCCTCAAAACTGCACCCTCTCATTAGTGAGAGAGTTTTGGGGACAACCATGAGTCTATAAGCTAGGAAGGAGCTGTAAAAGAGCGACCTTGACCTTGACCTAGCTATTATAGTTTATCTTTGGGTTCAGCACCTAATATGATTTTGATGAGGAATATGGTACGATTGTGACAATAGGTTTCTTTTGAAGAAATGCAAATGGGTCATTGAGCAACCAACAATTCTACAACTTGGAAGCAGTATTTGCAATCTTTTACAACAATTGAAGCTTCCAGGCATAACTGCAATGTACCAAAACAATACAATGCTCTAGTTCTAAATCAAAATCACATTTTATATGATATCAAATTTAGGGAGGATGGATAGGAATGATTCCTTCCTTCAAACCATTTGATTGGAAAGAAAAAATGAATTTAAGTTTAGTTTATTTACTTCAACATCGTACAGATACAAGAGAAATCAGGTGCATCAAGATTCAAGAGGCCTATATGCTTCTGTTCTGCAAACTGATATAGTGATGTTGCATGGCGCATGATTTGATTTTATTGTATACATACTATGAGAAATAAAAATTAAAAAAAAAAAAAAAAAAAAAAGACTTTATCATTTGAAACAAGCTCCAAACCGTTTTGGGCAGCACCAGTTCAAGTTTGAAAAATATTCAACAAGGAAAGAACTACCTCAACTATGTAAAATATTAACAAACATATGCTACCAAGCGTGTAGGCTCAGTAACATATTGTGTAGCCAAGGTGAATATGAACTCAAAATGTACGCTATTCTTGCGGCATGTCCTCATGTGTATCAGCATTGTCACCTCATGCTTTCCTCAAGACATGTCGTCCTGTCCATTGGTGTTGTCGCCTCTCTGGGATCCTCCTTGATCATTTCCAACTGTTCTCCTGCTCATGTTGGCTCGCTGCACCAACCGAACCAATGCTTCAACCACTTCCGACATAGGAGGTCGGAACTCAGGCTCGGGCTGCACCAAAATGTGGTAGTTAAGGATCAGATTTTCACTTCAGTGCAGAAAAAGCAAAACCCAAAACCCAAAACCCAAAGCCTATGTCTTATATTTTAACCAGAAGCTAGCTGACAGTTGTCATTCGTGCCCTAACGAGTTAGACATTATTCAATTTAGTATAAACTCCATAAAACATTACCTGGACACATAGGGCAATCACATCAGCAAACCGTGACAGAGATTTAACTGGATAGAGCCCCTTGAGTGCTGGATCTACCATTTTTGAAAGAGCGTCAATATCATGGAGCTGGGGTGTTGCCCATCGAACCAGAGATTGTTCAGATCTAGGCTTCGAGCTGTTAAGGAATTTTCATACAACAATTAACTTCACCAATCGTTAAAAATGATTATAATATTAATACTATTTTTATGTCAACACTTACCTATCAAATGGTTTCCGTCCACTAATAAGCTCCAGCATAACCACTCCAAAACCGTAGACATCACTCTTTAGAGTATATTGACCAGACATTGCAACCTCAGGTGCACTGTACCCAGATCCCACATTGTGCTCCAAGGCCTGCTCATGTTATACTTAAAACATCAGAATTTTCCCACAAAATCGATGATCAATTTATTTGATTCAACAAGAATGCACATGGGTTCTGCTAATAAGTGGTCAACAATATCCATCTGCAGACAATCATCAATGGCCGTCACTCCATTCAATGAAGTGAAGCTATGAAGTCTCAGCACATTTTAAGGCATAAAGTTGGTGTTTCACCAAGGAGTTCCACATGGATTTTTCCTTGCTAACAAATAAAACTCATGGAAGCCTACAGGAGATCTGACAAGTCTGCTACTACCTTATTTCACTAGGTCCATTTTATGTAAATGTTAGACAGAGAATCTTACTACTCAGAATCTCTGACATCTGATTGGTGCATCTGAGTTTGCTTACAAGTGTTTGCAAATCCTAGTAATTATAATTTATAATCATCTACAATGTCCCAATACAGCTATTCCGTTGGGACACAATTTCACATAATGGAATCACCAGTTCAAGTTGTATAGATAAATTAAATTAAATGAAGTATAAAAGATCTCAAATTGAACCTGATCAGCATTGGGGATAAAGCTCGCAAGGCCTGTGTCTGAAAGATGAGGGTTGAGCTCCACATCCAGTAATATGTTGGCTGACTTTATATTTTTGTGAATAATTGATGGTGAGCAAACTTCATGCAAGTACCTTTATAAAAAAAAAAAGCATTGTGAGTACCAGAAACACTTCATTCTCATTTGTCAAAAAAATATTTAAAGTACCGGTCATAGAGATTTGACACTCCCTGAAATTAAGGTTTCAAAAATGAGTTCAAGCTTATATTTATAAGAAATGCAACCATCAAATTATATCCAACTTTCATGTCTAACTTTCAATTTGACCATTTACCCACTAAAAACTTACTCTAGTGCCCGTGCAGTCCCCAAAGCAATCTTGACCCTAGAGTTCCATGTCAATGGCTTGTTGTAGTCATCTGATAGATGCAGGAAGTCATGCAGCGAACCACTTTTATGGAACTCATAGACTAGCAGGTGCTGTCCATGCTCTGAACAGTAACCCACCAGCTCCGTTACATTTGGGTGATGCAACAGGGAGATGTTTGAAACAATCTCTGTGAAATCTTCTGACAACTCACTAGGAAGGACAGATGAATCTATTTTCTTCACAGCAAGAACCTATAATATTGTTAAAAGAATTAACAAATTAATATCATTTATGTTTAGTCTTTTAGAAACAATTGGAATTGGAGTATTTGATAAATAAGAAAAAAGATATTCAACAAATGCTTAACCAACCATATAGGCATGCAGCATTTATACTCTCTGGAGCATTCACTGTGTGTGTGTGCATGAAAGCACAACCCATGTGCCCAAGTGGGCAAGGCAAAAGAGAGAGCGACAGACAGGATATTAAAGAAGGAAAAGCACTACTCTTTGAACTCATATAAAGGAAACTTGACAATGAATCAAAAGAGATTATATTTTTCCAATCTCAATTGCATGGCAAATAGATTAATTAGGTAAAAAGTGTACCTTCCCATCATCAAATTGAGCACGATAAACACGTCCAAACGACCCCTCACCAAGAAGGTTTTCAACGTTAAAGCTGCCAGTAGCAATCTGCAGGTCCGCTATTGAATATGAGGTCACATTTAAAGGAGCTGTGCTGGTTTTCTTGACCACAATGGGCTTCTTTGAGAAATCTTCTTCATCAAATGATTTATGACGATCCACTGGTGGGGGTCTAAGATTTATTGTGGCAGGAGTATCAAAGGTCTTCATGTCCAACGTGGCAGGGGTTTGTACAGATTTCATTTCTGCATTGGAGTGCCACAGACATGGCAGTAAACATTCAAAAACAACCATGGAAAGTTAAAAATGGTTCAACAAAAAACTTGTAGATCTGAACAAACATAATTGAAATGTTTCAATAGCTCATATGCATCACTAATTTCAAAAGTTTAAGGCCGGGCCTTTTTCTGTAATTTCAATTAAAAAAAGGTTTGTGAATAAACTGAATCTACAGACATCGAGACATTGGCACAGGCTTTGGCAACAAACATGTTCAGTAAACTGCATGTTTGAAAATCGACCGAAAAAAAAAACTGCATGTTTGAAAAGTTCCTTGGCATTAATAGTAGTTTTATTTACAACACCATAGATCTCGATCATTTACTTTCACTTGAATGATTTGCAACATGAACTAATAAACTCGGCAGGTATTTTGCAGAAAATAATGAAATTCAAATCCAGATACAACAGCATAAATAGCAAACCACAACAGAAATGATAGATAAGACGCAGAAAATTTTCTGATAATGCTCAACTGAATGTAAGACGTAGAAAAATTGTAGGTACCTTTTACTTCACTTGCAAGGGGAGCAAAGGGCTGACTATCAAACTTCTCCACGTCTGAGGACGACCTCCTCGATCTTCTCTTTATGATAAAGAATGCGACAACCCCCGTAACTACCAAAAGAGATATCACTATTCCTGCTACGCCACCACCTCCTATTCCTGATTTCTTTCCACCTTCACCTGCACCACCTTTTGATGGTGAGCCATAGCTGCCAGATTTGTGATTTCCGTTGTTCTTGCTGGCTGGAGGTGTACCAGGTGGAGGTGGGGGTGCAGGGCCTGAGTTCCATGTGTTTCCATCCTTCCTGTCGTGAGATTTCTTAGAATCATATAATGAACAGATTCATTCCAGATTTAAAATAACAGTAGCTAATAATAGAATGCTTACTCCAGATTAATGTTTTTCAACTGCTCTGGAATCCAGCCGGTAAATTGGTTATTTTGAATATTCCTAAGAAACATAAACAAAAGCACTTTAATGTGCTGAAGGCCAGGACACTGAGGAAAGAGAGGGAGAAGAAGCAATGAATATCCGTCTAAGTTGTATGGATATCTCACAGATTTTCAAGGGGGAGATTGGCAAGGACATTAATGGGCCCTGTAAGCTGGTTATTCTGCAAATTCCTGAAAGAAGACAAATTCCAGCGAAGAGTCAAGACAAAAACTAGATAATTATACCATAATGAATTAATAATAAAACTTTCAATACTTACATTGTGGTCATACTTGAGAGGGAGCTTAAACTCTCAGGGAGGTTACCTGACAGAGAATTGAAAGAGAGATCCCTGAAGCAAAGAATAGAAACTATCGTCATTTGATCCTTTAGCAAAACCAACTTGAAAATATTATAACGACTTGTTTAATTTCTGAGCATTATACCACACACATTGACGAAGGTGATTGACAATTGAAGAATTTCATAGAAACACATAACTAGATACAGAGATATCCCAGGTGTACATTATAAAGATATTCAAAGATTGTTATTGACAGATTATAAAATATCATATACTGCGAATGACATTACAGTTCCTTTTAGAAGAAGGGAATGGCCGATTGGCAAATTATGCACTTGCGCCAACGTAGACAGCAATGCAAGCTACTCCTTATGTAAACAAAGATAGAAGGTGAACTCACAATGTGGATAGGGAAGAGAGCTTTCCAAAAATGTCATCCACCTGGTTCTGAAGCTGATTGTGACTGATGTTCCTACAGTTCCCAAAAGAAAATGAAATTGGTTTACTTTAAACATTTTGTATAAGTTGTGACAAGAAGTTGCAAAGAATCATTTACTTACAGATATTCAAGAGAAGTTATCAGAGAGATGGAATAAGGGATGCCTTGATTGAAGTTATTAGCAGCAAGGTTTCTGCATGCCAAAAAATAGTCAATATTATATAAAAAAATCAGAAGTGGAATAATAAACAAGAAAAAAGTAGATTAATGTGTTTATGAAGCATACAATCGAGTCATGTTTGGAGGAAGTGAATAAGGTATACTGCCTGCGAGATTATTATGGCTCATGTCTCTGCAAAAATTTTCAAATACTCAAATCACGAGATCAAACTAATACAGTAAAAAAAAAAATATTGATCAACTTGACATATATGACCATTGATCTTACAGGTTGGTTAATGCTGTCAAACTCTGAAGCGAAGACCACAATGATCCCGAAAGTTGAAGATTTGATACATCACTGATTAAAAATAAAATAAAAATACCAATGACAGAATAGGTATCAGAAATCAGCACAAAGGTGGAAATATCCGGGGAAACAAATGAGGAAGTAGGGAATCACATTTCTGTTACTCGTGAGCCCGAGCACTTAACACCTTTCCAAGACTGGCCACATGGATCATCACCACTTGCACTCCACTGGGTTAGCTGAGATGGGGAGTTTAAGCTACTATACAAGGTCTTTAGAGTAGAAACTGTGCACATAACATGCCACAGGAAAAGTCAATACAAGCAAAGCTAGTTATGGACTACGAATGAACAAGCATGCTAACTAATAGATAGAATCTAAAAGATGCTTTCAATTAGGGGTGCCATGATCATGTCAGGTTAAGACACCAATGTTCAACTAATTGGGTGAACACTAACAAGATATAAATTAATAATTGTGTCAAAAGAAACAAAGAAGTTCATATTAAGTACCTGTAAACACATTACCAAAATATTCAAATGAAAATGAAACTTAAAAAATCATATAAAAAATTACGAATAAATATTATTTTTATTTCATACACCTAAACAAGTTATAATAATGTTCAATAGCTGATGGATTGTAAACTTTGAGCCACTTACTGAAGTTCCAAATCTAAATGAAGATGATTGCTTATAGAATGGTTCACAGACAATGAAAACAAATTCTAGCATTAAAGAAACTACCTCTTGAAAAGACTAATACTTTTATCATGAAGTTCATATCACAAGGTTAGAAATTTATCCTGAAAATTTTTGTTGGTGAATTAGGTTTGCTGGGATCTTTTTGTTGCTGCCTATATCTTCTTTTAGAAACTTTGTTCTGTACAGGGCTTGTTAAGCTTGAAGTTCTCTTGGTTTCTTTTGGTTGAGTACTAAGAATTATCATCTTGGTTTGTTTTAAGTCTTCTAGTCTTCTAAGCAACATTGATATTATTTTGATTTCAATTGCTCGTAAGTGAATCTACATTGTCTTTAGGCATGTCAACCTTTGATATGGTTGTTTCCATGGTATGGTATGATAGTGAAAACATTGGTAAAATGATTGTGCTCATTAAAAAGACTTTGACATTTTTAAAAACAACATTATTTTTGTGAATTTCTGATACTCCAGTTAAAGAAAGCACAAATCTTACAATCGGTAAGCTTCCTTGTGTTTTAGTTGATTAACTTATTAAAATACCAATGGTATACTTAAATCCCTTTCTTACAAATTGATGCATCTAAACAGGGAAATTAGAAAATCCAGAATTAAATCTCAGCCATGCTGAATAGGTTAGCCAAACTAACACTTCAAATGCTGGAACTTAGAATCATGTTTTCCAAATCCCATTCTTTTGAAATCCCTTGGTACTTTCAATTACCTGATCTAAACGCAAAGTGCAAATTGTAAATGTTAGAAAAGTAGCAATTGCAATTGCTTTGCATCATATCTCAAAGTGGAGATTAAACGCTTTTAAAACGCGAAGTGGCAATGATAGTCATAAAGCGACAGCTAATTCTCACTTTGATAAAGAGAGAGAATAATTTCATTCTCTTTTCTGAAGCTCGAATTACATGAATGCGAAACAGCAATCATATAAAATCCCAGAATTTTTTTTATTTTAAATAAAATTAAGTGAGGCAAAGTAAAGCAACACCGCTAATATCAGACCAGACCCTGGATATAAACAGTTCCTCTGATATTGCCCTTTCATTTACAGAAAGAACTCCACACCAAAAATAAATAACTCAAAATCAACAATATAAGCACAAATCTGAACCCAATAAGCAGTTGAAGGACCATTTCTAAAATACTAAAGGAAGTCAAATCTATAATGCATGTACTGGGTCTAGTATTCAACACAAATGGAGAAAAAAGCAGCAAAAATAATGCGGATGTGCCCAAGATTAGCTCATGAGAGTACAAACAAACTGGTATTAATTCAAAGAAACAGCAAAAAGGAAAAAGAGAGAAGAAGAGTTGGGCGAGACACTGACCATCTGCTGGATCTGTGGCAGCATTGATGGAACCGGGACTCCATCCCAAAATGCAGATGCTGAACACCAGCAAAACCCACCTCCAAGTCTCCAACATCTCTCTCTCTCTCTCTCTCTCTCTCTCTTTCTTCTCTCTCAGAACTCACACTCTGCCTGTTCTAAACTTACCCACAGAACACAAAAGCTAATGAAAGCTTGTCCCTTTTTGGGTGAATTGATTTTGTTTTCCCAAACAGATTTGTAATATATTTTATTCTTAAGTAGCCATGCCCAAGCAAAGCTGGCAGGCACGATTTGCCAGAAGAATCCAAAGCCACAGAAAATAAAAGCTTTTGGTTTTTTATCTCTCTACTTCTTGGTCTTATTGCAATTTTCTGTCTTTTCTTTTCTTTTTAGGTATGAGGAGGAAAATACACAATACCCTCTTGGTTGGTGTGTATGCACTAGCTGTGTGTAGCTAGGCCAACCCAACTCTGTATAATTCATTGCTATATCATATTCACATTATTCTCTCTCTATCTTTCTCTCTCTCCCTAATTATTTTCGAAATTAGATTTAACTATAATATAGAAAGTCACAGCTTTCATCAGCTTCACACGCTTTCATCAGTACTGGCCTTCATTTCATGACTGGGTGGCAACCCAATACTTGAAATGCATGACCCCAAAAACCCATAAAAGAAAAAAAGATTAAAATCACCATGATGGATTTACTTTCACCAAAAATGTCACCTTTTCAGTGGAGAGAGATGAAAGTCACGAGATTCTCGCACATAAAAATCAAATCTTTTATTTTTGTTCTCCTTTTTCCTGTTTTTCTCTCTCACATTCTGTGACAGTGGCATCAATTTTAGTTAACAGTTAGATTTGGTCTTGGATTAGATTTGGTAGATAATCAGTGACCCAATCAGCAGCGAAAGCAGGGCAGTAAACAGTGGCGATGGTGCCATATTGGATTCGAATGTATTGAGTTGGACTGTATGAAGTAGTCAACGTCAGAGCTCCTCCTCGTTCTTCTGTTTTTACTGTCACCTCTCTTTTACTTCACTTTTCTTTTCTTGTCCTTTGAATCTACGTACATGGTTGTTGTTTTGAGTTTGAGTACATTACTAAAATAAGGAAAGTATTAAAGACACTCTGCTAATATTTTAATACAGTTCCTCCTTTTTTGGGTAAACGTATTTTTATTTATTTTATCAAACCATTTTATAAAAATTCAATAATTAAGCATAGAAGTACATATAATTGTTCAAATATTTAGTTTGTCATTTTATCTTTTATTTGACAATTTGATATTTCAAATTACTATAATTTAAAGAGAAAAGAATTCGAATTCGAATTTAAAAAGATCAGGTGTACTATCTTGATCAACTGACTTGATTTGCATTTGCTAATATTATTTATTTATAATAGGTAATAAAGCATCTGTCGTCCATCTTTTTTTTCTTTTCTTTATTTTTGGGGAGAGAGCATCATGCCGTCTACCATGTTCTTTAGTATTTAAAATTCAGATTTGTTTGAACTAATATATTGGATTTCGGTGGTAGGTGAAAGTGAAATAAACACACAAAGTCAAATCTCAACGAATCTTTTCTTAATTCTTCAATGAGGCAAATGATTATGGATAATTTTTTTTTTTATTATTTATCATTATGGATGATGCAAAGCATACGCTCTTATTCCCACTATAATCTATTGCCCAACGGACCGTGACATCTTTGGACAAATTTTATTTATTTATTTGGTCAATGACCAAATTGATTTTCAATAGTTATGTTTTTGGTGAGGCAGGCAACCATAGACAATGAAGTATGAAATTTATTATAAGCATATAAAGAAGAAGTGTGAACGAGATTCAGCCTAACACAGACGGATGATGGTTAATGTAAGAAACATGTGTTTCCCTTCAAACAAATTCAACTCCATATATTGGTTGCAATATGACTTTCTTTTATTAAAGGTACTTGTAAGGTCCATAGATCTTACATCGTAAGTTAAAATAACAATAATCATATTTATCATATTAATTTTCATGTAATTTTTATACAAACGATATTCTATTTTAATTTAATCTAATCTACAAAGAAGGGATTCGAACTCATGTGCAGGTGGGGGGTATATTTGCTCTAGTTAACTTGACTAAGTCCATATTTACTACTAATTATCATGTCTTTATACTCATTTTGATGTATTTATACTTCGGGAATTTGTTTCTAATGAGAATTTGTCGCATTTCCAATCAGAAGTAAAGAACGCTCATTTCGTACACATAACTTGATTCATAAAAGATCATTAAAAAATTTATACATCAAATTTGAACTGAAAAATCCTATTTAAAAAGTGAAAACTAAACACCGCTATACCAAATTATATTATTAGGCTCCTACAATTTCAAAGCTGAACATATTTGAAGTTTTCTTTAGGATGCTTGCAAATTGCAATATCTTAATCATAGTCTACCAGCCTCTGATTTTCAATTAATCCCACAATTATGATCGTGGCAAACATTTTGGAGACATAATTTTATTACAAATATGGACAAGTATAAAGAATGAAATAGGCTGACAAGTGTTTACAGGTGGGACACGTGTAAATTCTTTTCTTCTGTTTAATGACAGAGCAATACCATACAAATTTAATTCTACTGATACAACTGCAAACAAATTCATTTCAAAATGCTTTACGAAAAAAGATAAACAATTTTTTAAAAAAATAAATAAATAAAAGAAGGGGAAAAAATAGTATTTTGTATTGAAAGTTGAAAGTGGTGGATCATCTGATAACTAAATATTTAATCGCCATCAGCTATCAATTAGCTAGCTAATAGTTGGAGACCGCGCTTTTGTCTCTGTGCCGTGTAATATCAGAAACCTCCACGTTTGCATGGAGAGATGGAGACACATGAGGACGTGGCCTCCTCTGCTTGTTCTTAGTCTTGTCGGTGGTCGGTGGCGTTTTTGTTGACTCAGCACCTCCCTTTGGAAGCATCCTACAAGCTCTGCAACTAAACTCACTGCTTCATTGGGCTTTAGTTTTCTTTTCTTTTTGGGTTGGTGTTTATTGGGCTTGAGTATGTTCCAAGCCCGTTGATAGTAGGGTTGCTTCATGTTCGGTCTCATTTTATTGAGTCGATACGTTGAGATAGACCTAACTAGTCCGTAACATGTTCGATTCCGACCCAAATCCAAAAGGGTCACTTCTTAGAGTATCCACAGTGGGGGTGTATTTTCGGGGGTGTAAAACCACTTTTACATTCCCTTTACACCTCGAGGGTTGTAAATGTGATTTTTGTTTCAATGGAGAAGATGTAAATCTAAAGATGTACAATTGATTTTGCTCACTTTTGTCCACCTTTTCTCATGTATGCCCCATCTGCAAGGGATGTAAAAAAGGATACACATGTGCATCTAAATTTGCATCTCACGGTTGTGATGCAAATTTACAATCGTTTACACCTCCTCATTGCAGGTGATTTCGATCACAAATAGTGTATATTTAACATACACCTCATTATACAACCCCCCACTGATAATGCTCTTAAGACGTTAATGAATTTAGTTAGTAGGATGATTGTCGGATGAATTGTAAATTCATATATCGGTTGATTGATTATGGCCGCCTATGTGAGTCTTTGATTTAACCATTACACGACTTGTGGGGCCATTTGTGTGACAAGGGTTTGCCTTCTTTCTTCTTTGGTGTATACCAACTTATGAGTTGTTCAAGTGTCCACAATAGGAGAGGAGGATTTATTCTTGATATCAAAAAGAAAAATAAAAAAAAATCATCACAAATTTCTACCAAATTTGTTCACTAAATAATGGCAAGTACACATATTAGTATCTTAACTATTAGAACTAGTGAACTATAGACTCCTACATCATATTTACTTGAAATACTAGTACATCACATTCACAAATTTGAGTGAGTGTGTTATGATTCGCTAAACCTAGATTCATGTAAAATGTGATGATATAAAAACATATGCTATCAATGATTACGAGTAACTTTTTAATGTGATTGCCATATCGTCACATAGAATCACTAACTTATCTATATTATAAGACATGTATTTTTATCATTTCATCTATGTTACGTACGTTATATATTACATGAATCAGAAACATCACGAGAACTGGTGATTACCGCAAAATTGGTTAGATCAATAATTTGCATCTCTTTCTTTCTTTAACAAAAGTGGAGCTTTGGATTCAACTTTATAAGAAGTTTGGTGAGAAAACAGCAAAAGATAGATGTTGCAGGCCACACCACCAGACACAACACATGTGGCGTGTGAAAGAGAGAAATGATAACCCAATGATTGTGGTCTTATCCTTCGGAGGCAAAAGGACTCTGGAACATTATCATTTGCATAGGATTTATATCCCAAACACCAACAAACCAAAAACTTGTTTTTTTCCCTCTATATATTCTCTCAATACTTGCACGCATTCTCAGGGACCCCAATCTTTCGAATCTGTACATGGCAAGGCAATCCCATCTGATTCAAAACCCAAGTTCTTGTTTTGATGCTAATGGGATTCATATGGATCAGAATTGAGTAAAAGAACACATTTCAAGTCACAATCCAAATGCCTGCACATCACCTTTTTTTGAAAAAATAATATTCTTTTTTGGGATAAGAATGTTACGTAGAAGAGACAACAATTAACAAAAGGATGAAGCCCATACAACTATTAACAAGAAAAAAGAAGAAAACAAGTTGCACTTACACACCATCTTCATATAGATAGCTTTTCTATGTAAAGCCTTTTTCGTTTTAAAAGCCACAATGGGAAGGGTATGGCCATATAATGGCTATATATATCCCTGGAGATGATGAGAGAGATAGAGAGAGACTGTAAAAGCCACAATGGGAAGGGTATGGCCATATAATGGCTATATATATCCCTAGAGATGATGAGAGAGATAGAGAGACTGTAAATCCATAACTGATGTAGAACAAATGGCTGAATGAATTGAAAAAGAATTAGAGTGAAGAAAGGAAAAAGGATGCAACAGGAATTTACAGATTGGCGTTCGAGCTCCGATTGGATCGCATAATACCTTTCCAAAAAAGGAACGACACCACAAGTTCAACTCATTGCTTTTTTGTGACATAAGGTGGATTTTGGGCTTTTGAGGTTGTTTGAGCTTCCAAAAGGGCATTTAAAGATTGTAATCAATTTACACACTTTTTGTTTATTTTTTGTTAAACTTTCAATAACTCCTCATGGTAATTCAATGAGTGAGAATGATGTATTTAGACAGTCGTTGTGTACATGAGAGAGATTTCTCACACACACACTATCACAATGTCATGAGGATTCGAATTTAAGACCACTAGACTACAAATCAAAATCTTTTTTTTCTTTCAATAGACTGATCTTATTGGCAAAATTATATAGCTTTTAAAATTGAAGGTTACAATAGTTAAAGAATGATCAAAATATGTCATTTGATAAAATCCCGAGAGAAAAGAAAGGGTGCATGCGTGTATATCTGCTGCTTTGTATTATTGGGCATCTAGCTCTTCTTTGTATCTACAACATTGAGACATAATGATGATGACGAATACGACCTTATTTCGAGTTTAACGACAAATTTATTTATATGTAACCCTTCAAACCAAAACAAATAAATCCACAAACACAGACACTTGCAGGGACAAATTAAAAGCTGCCAAACCAAAAACACTTGCACTCTGCTGCAGCTACCTATGCACACGTAACGTCCTTTACCCATTTTTGCTTTCCTCCCCTTTCCAAAGCAAAATCTTTTGTTTCTTTTGTTTATTTTATTTATGAAATTATAAATACCCCATTCATTATTTCTCTCTTCCAACTTCAAAATCATTTAAAGTTTCAGACTTTTCCACAAAAACCAATTCAACTGCAATGGATAACCACCGCCATTTTGGAGTTGATCATGATGGTGATGATGAGTTTAGGTACCTGATCGTACGGCCAGAGAAGGGAGGACTCAGGGACTTGTTTAGGTACTCGGTGTTGCAAAAGGTAGACAGTGGGGTTCGGTTTCTTGAGGGCTCAGACGAAGCAGTGGTGGGTAGAGTGGCGGAGGATCACAGATGGGTCATAGTGGTGTCCATAATTGCCCGGAAAATCATAGGCCTTTTTGGGAAGCCTCTGGAGTGGACTGGCTACCTTGTTGACTTCATCCTCAACCTCTTATCTCTCAATGGAGGCCTCTTTGGCTTGCTCATAACTCTGCTTCATGGTAAACTCAGACACTGATCACAATTATTATTATTATTGTTACCCATTTACTAATTTCTTCATTTTGTATTATGTTTGTGAGTTTTAATGCTCTATTTGTATATATCATTATGTTGTTGCCACTGCACCCCACGTCCTAGGTTCGATTCCCCTCTCCCCAGTATCGCTTGTATCAGAATATCATTATGTTGCCCCTGTAAATTTGTTTGTGTTTAGGCCTCTTTTGGGTTGTTCTTTAACTTCTACTTGGGGGATTAACTCATAAATGCATAATGACAAGAATTAAAATTACAGAATGAAAACATTGGAAACCATTTTCACTAACTAATGTGTTTGCTTAACTTGCTTGCTTTCTCTTCATAGTGAATGGAATTTCTTGTTTACTAAGGGACAAAAGCATATATAGGCAAACACAAAAAGTAAGGCTTTTTGGAAATTCTTTGCACTTATCTTTTGTTTAGAATTTGTGCCTACCTGTATTGTATATGCCTTCTTTCTATGGATAAAGCGTCTTGTGTACAAAATTTACAAATTTATGACCTTTTTGGGTTTTTCTTAATAAAAGGAATGTACTGCAAACTGTTAATTCTCAATTAATCCTAGTAGTCTAATTGCTTACTGTAATGGTGATTGGGGAAGCAGGAAAAGTCGTGGTGCCACAGAGGGGCACAGAGACTTTCATAAGTACAATTGGACATTTCGATGGGCGGATAGACCTCTACAAGGGTGAAAACTTAGCAGAAACAAGCCTAAAAGCTGAACTGGGTAACAACAGGGCTCTCATGGATCTCTGTATGATGGCTGCGAAGTTAGCATATGAGAATGCACAAGTCGTTAGATATATCGTGGTTTACCATTGGAAGGCAAGCTATTCTTGTTCTCTTCTCTCTTTGTTTTTTGGCTATGTTTTAACCATATAAGGGGTTCAATATACTTTCAGTTGATCATTATAAATACTAATTAGTTTAATTTTGACAATGAAAGCAGATGCATTTTGTAAAATTCTACAATTGCTGGAATGGTGAGAAGTGCATTTTAAACATTACTTTTGGTCATCAAAAATTTCGAACTTACTTTTTGAGTCCAATTCATGTTTTTTCTCCTTTATTGTATGGTGCTTGATAGATTTCCAAAAGCAGATGTCCACCCAAGTGTTCATGCTTTGTGACAAGCCTAAAGATGCAAATTTGATACTGATCAGCTTCAGGGGAACAGAACCTTTTGATGCCGATGATTGGAGTACCGATTTTGACTACTCTTGGTATGAAGTTCCCAAATTGGGGAAAGTACACATGGGATTCTTAGAAGCCTTAGGCTTGGGGAATAGAACTAATGCTGTAACCTTCTACAATCAACTCATAGAGATGCAGAAAGAATTCACCCCTGCAAATTGTGTTGATGTTAGCCAAAGATCTTCAGAAGGTTCCAAAGCATCATCCTCAAACATTGATTCTCACATGAAACAAGGTGGAGGTGATCGGCATAGCGAGAAGATAGTTCCACCAGACATGGGGGAGAAGTCTGCATACTATGCTGTGAGAAGAAAGCTCAAGAGCTTACTTGAGGAGCACAAAAATGCAAAATTCGTAGTTACTGGGCATAGCCTAGGTGGGGCACTTGCCATACTGTTCCCATCAGTGCTGGTGTTGCACGAGGAGATGGAGCTGATGCAAAGGTTGCTGGGTGTGTACACATTTGGGCAGCCCCGGGTAGGTAATAGGAAACTGGGGAGGTACATGGAAGCCCATTTGAATTCTATGGTCCCAAAGTACTTCAGGGTTGTCTACTGCAATGATCTTGTGCCCAGGTTGCCTTACGACGACAAAACCTTCTTGTATAAGCATTTTGGGGTGTGCCTTTACTATGACAGCCAATTCAATGAACAAGTATGTATTCAAGCCTTTGCTTATACAGTTTGTTTAATTTTAGTACTATTAATTGTCCTCATATTCAATCCTGTCCACCGAATGCTCTGTAAACTAGTTGCCCAAATATTTGCAGCATTCTATCCTGCATTTCCTTCTTGATATGAGATGTCACTACGGACGCATGCAACCTGCTTATTAAGATTAATGGCGCAATAGAAAGTTGCTGGTTGGTTTAAATTGGTTCATTGGGGACATATTGGTATGAGGGAATGCATGCTCATTGTGGGGTTGATGTCTTTCAAGGCCTGAAATGAACCCCTTTAGCTAACTTTCTTTAAGTTTCATCTTCTTTTTTTACTGAATTATTGTTTTCTTGTTTGACATATGCATCTTTCAAGAGAATGGAGGAGGAACCAAACAGAAATTACTTTGGAATAAGATATCTGATGCCAGAATATCTGAATGCTGTTTGGGAGCTGATAAGAGGTTTAACAATGGGCTACACATATGGACCAGAGTATAGAGAGGGTTGGTTCTCCATTTTGCTAAGGATTATAGGACTGGTGGCTCCTGGTGTCTCTGCACATTGCCCTACAAATTACGTCGATTCGGTGAGGCTGGGAAAGGAGCGCATTGTTCAGATGTCTTCTTTTTAAGAAGCTTTTCTTGCAGATGATGATAATATGGCTTTTAGTCATATGATAAATATAGCTCTGGCTTTAGTGTACAAGTAATGTACATTGTGAAGCTCTTTTTTACGGTCAAATTCCTTGTCACTAATAACAAAAATGGACCTAATAATTCCTTACCCACAATTTAGGTGTGTATTCACATTTCTAAACTGTAGGGATTATTGATGAATATATTTTAGGTGCCTTGAAGAACAAGTACCCTAAGTTTATCTTCCTCTCTTAATCAAGCATGAAAAAGAGGTTGAAACACTAAAAGTACAAAAACTTGTATTTATGTTATATGCAAAGATTTCTGCCCAGTCCCTTTAATTAATCCCTTTAAATAAATTACAAGTGTTTTAGAAATAATTCCAGTCATAATCACAATGTATGCAACTGTCATTTACTTGAAAACAAACATAATTATCTTTTTATTTTTGTTGGTTAAGAATGTATAATGTTATGTAGACAGTAGATACAACAATCTCCAAGAAGCAAAACACTTGACACTTGCACCTAAAGCTAAGCTATAAAAAGGGGTATTTGAGGCATGTAGGTAATTTCAAGCTGTAATATCTAGACTAAATGTGACACTCTGATCAAAACCCACCTGAAAAACACACACATGCATAGAAGCAGAGCACTTGCATCCTGCAGCCTTGCCATGCTAATGGATGCACATGTAACAGCCTTTGCCATCTTGGATTTTCTCTTTTTCCCCTTTTCCCTACAATGTATAAATACCCCATTCATTTCTCTCTTTGTGAATCTAACATCAAAACTCTCACAAAACAATCCAATGGCCACTAATTCCCAAGAGAACCAAAGCCATGGACTTTCTGATGATGATGATGATGATGAGTTCAGCTACCTTATGTTTAGGCCAGAGAAGGGAGGGCTCTGGGACTTGTCCCATAATCTTTCTTTAAAATTTCAACTTCTTCAAGCACTGAATTTTCTTCTTCTTTTCTTTGACATATGCATACTTGAAGAGAGTGGAGGATAAGCCAAACAACAATTACTTTGGATTGAGATACTTGATGCCAAAATATCTTACTGCTGTCTGGGAGCTGATAAGAAGTTTAACAATAGGCTACATATATGAACCAGAGTTTAAAGAGGGATGGCTCTCCATTTTGGTAAGGATGACAGGACTTGTGTTTCCTGGTACCTCAGCACATTGCCTTACGGATTACATAAACTCCGTGAAGCTTGGAAAGGGGCACACGCGCATCATTCAGGTGTCCTCTTCCTAAATTGTTTTTCCTTCAAATAATGCTAGATTTCTGTTATTAAGTCATGGGGTCAAGTGATTGGAATGCCTTCAGCCTTGGATCATCATTTGATAATATGGCATTGCATTTGTAGTCCAAGAGTGTCTATATTGGTTTTGGTTTAACACTGATTTTGTTGTTGAAAAGAATGTGGAAAGGCAGATCTATCTACTCATTGAAGAATTTGAATAGATTCACCAACAGATATATTTAGATGCTGTCTGTGGATTGTCCAAAGTCCAAAGAAAAAGCCCAGAATATTTTCACTCATGTTCAATCTTTGACACATTACCGAAAAAAGAAGCAACAATCTTCATTGAAGTGGCTACAAAATTCAATGTGTATTTCTCTTATGCAAGAGCAAACCATACATGTTATCCCAAAAAAACACCAAAAAAGAGAAAAATTCCCCTGTTTGAGGTGGTTTATTAGTTTGAAGTTTCCTAATTATTACACAAAAACAGTTGGTCCCCTTGTACATATGAAAATTTGCAAGAAATAAATACTAGGAAAATGCATTCCTTACTTTTAGCTCCCAAAGAATTGACAAGCATTACATAGATCACCTATTTCCATCCCCAGAAACTCTTTTAAGTTGTAACCAAAGGTCAATTTCTTTTGCAGATGCCCAACATCAATCATGTGCAACTGCTGATGAGTTTCTTTTCACCGGAAAATTGAATGATACTATTTCCATGTATTGGCTTCAGACAGTATGGGCTGATTGAATAACACCTAAGTCCAGATTCTTGAGCCTCACTACAGATTCTACATGTCCTCTCAGAGTGTGTATCTCTCCCAGCCTGTGAAATTAATGTGGCATTTAACCAATTACATATTAGCAAGATGGGATGAAATCCAACCTGTAAAAATGCAACAGAAAATGGCAGTTTGTATTACCTGGCTATTTCAGCACGCCGCCTGGCCTGTTCTGCGATCAAAGAAGATCGCTTGCCGGTCTTATTGATCTCCATGTCTGCCAACCCTTGTAAACTTCTCTGAGAAAGTACCCACTTGGCTGCCCTATCTTCTTTCCCATAATCTTTCTTAGAAGTGAAAGCCGTCTGTTAAAAATAAAAAGTACATAAAAATCAGAAGTTGTCATTTCAAGCCAGGGCTTGTTCCTCATAGAAACAAATGATAGCAGCAAATTTTAATGGAACTTAGAACATTGCACAAACCTTCCTATCAAACAATAGATTCCAGGCATCTCCACTCAAGCCGTAGCGAATTGCAAATTTGATGATATCCAGGGGAATGTAGAAAATCAAACTGTACAACCATATGACACCAGCCCATCCCCATCCAATGCCACTGATATAAGCAAAGCTGATTCTTGCATATACAGCAATCAAAGTAGCCACCTAAACATGAGAGAATTTATTTATTTATTTTTTCAATAAATGAAAATGTAATTCAGCTTTGGTTTTGTTACCTTGAAAATCGAGTTTAATGCATATATTTAAGAGTTGATTTGCATAAGTCATACCAGTTGAGCCAGCACAAATGCGCACATCAAGAGAGTTCCAGGCCTCTCAAGAAATGACCATCCCTGGCTTCTTGTAACAAATATGAGAGCCTGGCTAATGATGCTAACTTGCAGATATATAGCAGATGAAATTTCCTCGCTGTTGCTGGATAAATCTCTTACATGGAAGGTGGTCTGCAGTCATATAAAATCAATAAGCACTGTGGAAGTAAACCAAGCTAATGTATCTTCTGCTGTTCATGTTGCAGAGGGTCTCAGAAAACAAAGTCAAGAAGCAACATTTCTGTGTTTCATACCTCAAAGAAGTCGGTGCCGACTACAACCCAGTAAAATAATACAGTTACCAAAGCAAGATATGTGCCAATGACAATGCCAGTTGCAAATATCTCATTAAGCTTCCAACTGTCAGGCTTTGGAGAGGGCTTTACACGATCCTGGGAAATCGTCATGATGGTTCCTGCATTTAAAATAATGCACAGTCATGTACTCCTTTTCGATAATCAAGAAGAAGAAATAGTAAAGCTAGAGCTAGTTGAAATATTACCATCATTGAGTATTGCTATAATCAGAACCATGAAAGGTGGGAAGTCATATTCCCATATCAACGCAAGAAGCACGAAACCAAGCTGCAACATGATTGAGTTTAACATTATGAAAAGTTGAAACGTAGTAATATTACTTGAATATTGAGATGATGAGAATATAAACTTACCACTATCCTTATGGTTATAGAGACAGCATATATCTGTGTATGCAAGTAGGCTAGTCAGTTTTACCATCAAACCAATGTAGAAACGTAGAATAAAATTACAAATAAAAACAAAAAATGCAAGTAAAAATCCTATATAGTAGAAATTGCAGAATTTCTCTTTAAAAGGCGAAGTAAGCACTGCTTTACGATTTTGCTGCTCTCTACCTGGTATTCTACTGACACAAATGAACCATTATTTGAATGCAGGGAAAAGATTACTACTCACTGTATAATTCTTCATTCTTTGGAATATAGCTCTACTGGTCAGGACAGCGCTGACAATCACACTTAAGCCAGGCTCAGTTAAGACTATGTCAGAAGCACTTCTTGCAGCATCTGTGGCATCTGCCACTGCTATACCAATGTCTGCTTTCTTTAAAGCAGGTGCATCGTTAACACCATCTCCGGTCATTCCAACCACATGCTTCTTTTCTTGTAAAATTTTTACGATTTCGTACTTGTGTTCTGAAAGTTAAAGCAGTGATAAGGCAGGTGAGTGATCCAGAGATGGAAATATGTATGAAACAAATATGTGCTACAAATGTTTCATGCACACACACCCCACCAAACAGTAACCTGTCTTTCATATTTTCAAGTCTCTCAAGAATTAGGGAGCCTTAGGGAGAGAATTTATGTATTTCGTGAAACAGGTGTTCGATTATTTACCAGGGAAGACTCCAGCAAAGCCATCAGCCTTCTCAATCAACTCATCCACTGGAAGAGCTTCGTGTTCTTCTTTGTCACGGTCACGGCCCAACAATGAAGAGGAAGGGTACATGTTTGTTCCCATCCCAAGTCGTCGCCCTGTCTCCTTTGCAATTGCCAACTGATCACCTAATGTGAGAACAAGCATTCAAGAATCAGTGTCTATCTTTGACATTTATGCTAAATGATTTACAGTTTTAATCAAGAAACAAAGATGATATTCACATTTTTTATGTAAGGCCAAGATGATACATGTATGTACCTGTAATCATCTTCACACAGACTCCAAGGTTAAGTGCTCTTCGAATAGTCTCAGCACTATCATGCCTTGGAGGATCAAACAAGGGCAACAACCCACAAAATGTCCAAGGACCTCCAGGGCTTTCTTTAGTTTTTTCTGGAATTTCCTGGCAGTACCATAACATGGGAGTTGAAGTATGTCAGAAATTTCATCTGGTGCTGAAAAACTGTTGTGACCTAAATTTTGGATTTCTATCTTCTAACTGATAATTTAAACTCTTCCTTTTTTTAAAGTTCATTACAACTCTCACACCCGCACTAAAAGGATTAGAGCATAGCTATGGCATACCTGATAAGCAACTCCAAGAGACCGCAATCCCCTTTCAGCAAATTTGTCAATAATGTTATGCACTCTTCCAGCAATCTCATCTTTCTCGGGGCATAGATCTAGAATCTGATTTCAGGATGAGAATGGAAAAGAAAAACAAAAGAAAAAAAATTCAGGTTTTGGCATTGCAACAATAAAAGAATTTCTCATACACCATTAGTTCTCATAAGTGATCAGCTATTGTTTCTAAAGTGTAAACCTAGTTGTGTTGTTTACTACGTTTCTGTTTGCAGGGGATCACAGAATTTTAAGGTACTTGCCCTCTGAATACATCAGTACCTGTTCCGGAGCTCCTTTGCTGGCCCGATACCAGTTACCATCAGCATCAATGTATGTAATTGCAGTACGCTTGTCCACTGGATTGAAAGGTAGAAAATGCACTTCTGTGATGTTTGCTCTTGCCTATGGATGAAAGAATATTTTTATGCATAAGTAACCAGCACAGAATAAATATAAAATAAAAAAAATAAAAAAACAGCAGGATTGTATCCCCACCTCCTTTGGATCAGCAAGCATATTGACAATGGCTGCATCAATAGCATCCTGATTCTCTAGTCTTGCTGCTCTGGCTGCAAACAAGATAACTGCATCCTTGTCTATGTCTTTGTTGAAAACCTGCAAAGATGCATATGTTTTATGTTATTCAGCCAAACCATATGGCCAAAACATGATATATCAATGACACTTAATATTAACTTTTGCCTCCATGGTTTGAATTAAGAAATTCTTATGGAGTCAGCTTTCATACCTCGACTAGATTTCGATCAACAGTGAGGCGATTAAGGGTGAGAGTTCCAGTTTTGTCACTGCAGAGGACATCCATTCCCGCCATTTCTTCAATTGCCGTCATCCTTTTTGTAATGGCACCCTGAATTAAAGAAAAAACAAAGGTATGCAAACATTGTCAGTCTGAATATGTGGGATTGATGCTATATTGTTTGCAGAACAAAGCACAAAATTGGAGGCTTTTTCTTCCATTGAATATCCAAAGTACCCCTTTTAATATGCGGGAGCATAAATATTTTTTGACTTCCAAAATGTTATGTGACTTAAACTATATAGAGATGCACCTGTTGAGAGAGTCTATGAGAACCAATTGCAAGTGTCACAGATAACACTGTTGGCATAGCAATCGGTATTCCTCCAATTAAGAGAACAAGAAGGTTGTTGATCCCATCCCTGTAAGAGCGGTGCTGTATGGGGAACATGACAATGATTTCAAGAATCATTCCCACAGCTATAGAGCAAATGCAGAAGTTCCCAATCGCGGTAAGGACCTGCAGAAAACCGCGTCACTGATGTCACCTCATGATTTCAAACTTATGAACTATGTCACTGTGAGAATTAACATCAGGAGGAGCATGTTAGGCACTCAATTACCTGCTGGAAATGTCCAACAACCTCTGTGGAGTCAACTAAATGTGCTGCTTTTCCGAAAAAGGAGTGAACCCCAGTTGCTATCACTACAGCTTCAATCTCTCCCTGCTTACATGTTGAACCAGAAAACACTTCATCTCCTGTCCTCTTGGTGACAGGTAGAGACTCTCCTGTAAGAGCTGACTGCAGGAACAAATTCCACAAAACATTACTTCATTCTGTGGATCATATCACTGAGCCAACAAACAGGTCACCCGGAGAAAGTGACAGCTATATAACTGCTGATAGTTAGACAACAAAATTGGCTTTTCAAGCACTTGCCTGGTCAATTTTTAAAGGGTCTCCTTCAAGTAGGCGAGCATCAGCTGGAACGATATCCCCCAGCTTTATGCTGATTATATCTCCTGGTACCAAAATAGATGCATCTTGCTCTTGCCAGCGCCCATCTCTGAGAACCTGCATGAAAGAAATGTGAGCTAATCTGCTATTATGGGCTTAAAGGTGACATCCTCTGTGCCAAATGCATCAACCAAAGGGGCATACCCTTGTCTTCGGAGCTAAACGAGCCATAAGAGCTGATGCAGCATTCCCTGCATTGTTCTCCTCTATGAAACTAATTGTTGAATTGATTATTAACAGGATAATAATCCCCAAAAAGTCCTGCCAGTCAGGACCTTCGCCCTGAAATATCATTTCATCACAGAATAAAGTTATAAACCAGAATTTACATTGCCCTGAAATGGAAATGAATACTTAGTGTAAGACTTGCCCTGAAATGGAAATGAATACTTAGTGTAAGACTCTACTTACTCCACCATTAGCAAGGACAAGTGCCATCACTGCTGCAGCTTCCATAACCCATGACAAGGGGTTCCACATGAAACTAAGAAACTTCAAAAATTTGTTCTCCTGCATTGAAATTAATGAGGGGGCTTTTAATAGCAATTACTCTGTCAATCTAGCTTTAAGCTGATATTGACTATTCTACTTGTCTTAAACACTAAAACTGAACTTATAAACATATTTAGGAACCGTGGTGCTTACCGTCTTCTCTTCAAGCTTGTTAAAGCCAAAAATCTTCAATCTGGCTTCAGCATCTTCGGATGAAAGTCCTTGCGGTGATGTCCTCAGTTGTTCGAAAACTTCTTCCAATGGTAAGCGTTCCTGTTATATTCGAAGTGTCTTAAAATGCTATTGTAGGGAATGAATTCCAAATGTGGTTGTCGTAATGCAACTAAACCTACCAAATCGACACCATCTCTATTGAAATTCTCAGGATCCAACAGTGGTTTATCTAGATCTTCAGCCATGATTCAAGCTTCAAATCCTGTGATTAAGAGAATCAAATGTGCATTGCAACATTAGGCAGGCATCAGTGCCACAAGTAAGTAGGCAGAACTGACAGCATGATTTGGAAAGAGAAAATCAGCAAACATAGTGTCCTTGATTTTTTGAATTATGGTGAAGGATAGGCCTTAGGGTCAAATCTCACCAAGAAAAAAAAGAAGGAAAAGCAATCACTGCATTCCCTAAAGGTATGCATCAGAATCAGAACCAAGTCAAACTAGTCTTAATCTTAACATTATTAACAGAATTAAAAAAAAGCTCAATGTCTTTGTTATGTCTAAAATTCCCTGAGAAAAATGCCATTTGAGTCGATCATTATGTCAACAGTTTGAGCACAGATCTGAATCTATATTCAACTTCTGCATCACCTCCACGTACTTTCAAGAATTCCACATTAACTTAATTGCATAACAATTGGCTCTAATTAAGACCAAACATTACCAATAAGAATCCCATCTGCCCAAATCATCAATTAGCATCATGCACACAACCATCATAAAGAATCAAAAATATAAATGCAACCCAGAATAGAATTTGAACTTGAGAATTGCACTTACTGAATATTGAATCAAACTTGGAAGTTTGGGAAGTGCCCAAGAACTTGGGAGAGTTGGGATGGGAAGCAGAAGAAGGATGAGGTTTAGCTCTCCTCCTCTGGCTTTGATGAAGAATGCAGAGGAGTGAACAAGTAGTAGGATGTATAAAGAGTGATTAGTGTTCCCACATGTATCTAATTGATTTGGTAGCTGACCGTTGGTTGAGCGAAAAGCAGATGATGATCTGCTATTTGCATCTTGTCTTAATTTGGGTCTTGCCATTTTATACGTGTTCTTGTCCTTCCCGATTGAATATTGATTGCGATTTGGTTGACGAAACAAAGGAGAGTGTGTGTGTGTGAGAAAGAGAGACAGACAGAGAGAGAGAGAGAGAGAGAGAGAGGAAACTCAAGAACTGGGTAGGAAGAGCCGT
>NC_047652.1:2050458-2052179 GCF_902201215.1 Prunus dulcis | reverse complement strand
CTCTCCATTTTGGTAAGGATGACAGGACTTGTGTTTCCTGGTACCTCAGCACATTGCCTTACGGATTACATAAACTCCGTGAAGCTTGGAAAGGGGCACACGCGCATCATTCAGGTGTCCTCTTCCTAAATTGTTTTTCCTTCAAATAATGCTAGATTTCTGTTATTAAGTCATGGGGTCAAGTGATTGGAATGCCTTCAGCCTTGGATCATCATTTGATAATATGGCATTGCATTTGTAGTCCAAGAGTGTCTATATTGGTTTTGGTTTAACACTGATTTTGTTGTTGAAAAGAATGTGGAAAGGCAGATCTATCTACTCATTGAAGAATTTGAATAGATTCACCAACAGATATATTTAGATGCTGTCTGTGGATTGTCCAAAGTCCAAAGAAAAAGCCCAGAATATTTTCACTCATGTTCAATCTTTGACACATTACCGAAAAAAGAAGCAACAATCTTCATTGAAGTGGCTACAAAATTCAATGTGTATTTCTCTTATGCAAGAGCAAACCATACATGTTATCCCAAAAAAACACCAAAAAAGAGAAAAATTCCCCTGTTTGAGGTGGTTTATTAGTTTGAAGTTTCCTAATTATTACACAAAAACAGTTGGTCCCCTTGTACATATGAAAATTTGCAAGAAATAAATACTAGGAAAATGCATTCCTTACTTTTAGCTCCCAAAGAATTGACAAGCATTACATAGATCACCTATTTCCATCCCCAGAAACTCTTTTAAGTTGTAACCAAAGGTCAATTTCTTTTGCAGATGCCCAACATCAATCATGTGCAACTGCTGATGAGTTTCTTTTCACCGGAAAATTGAATGATACTATTTCCATGTATTGGCTTCAGACAGTATGGGCTGATTGAATAACACCTAAGTCCAGATTCTTGAGCCTCACTACAGATTCTACATGTCCTCTCAGAGTGTGTATCTCTCCCAGCCTGTGAAATTAATGTGGCATTTAACCAATTACATATTAGCAAGATGGGATGAAATCCAACCTGTAAAAATGCAACAGAAAATGGCAGTTTGTATTACCTGGCTATTTCAGCACGCCGCCTGGCCTGTTCTGCGATCAAAGAAGATCGCTTGCCGGTCTTATTGATCTCCATGTCTGCCAACCCTTGTAAACTTCTCTGAGAAAGTACCCACTTGGCTGCCCTATCTTCTTTCCCATAATCTTTCTTAGAAGTGAAAGCCGTCTGTTAAAAATAAAAAGTACATAAAAATCAGAAGTTGTCATTTCAAGCCAGGGCTTGTTCCTCATAGAAACAAATGATAGCAGCAAATTTTAATGGAACTTAGAACATTGCACAAACCTTCCTATCAAACAATAGATTCCAGGCATCTCCACTCAAGCCGTAGCGAATTGCAAATTTGATGATATCCAGGGGAATGTAGAAAATCAAACTGTACAACCATATGACACCAGCCCATCCCCATCCAATGCCACTGATATAAGCAAAGCTGATTCTTGCATATACAGCAATCAAAGTAGCCACCTAAACATGAGAGAATTTATTTATTTATTTTTTCAATAAATGAAAATGTAATTCAGCTTTGGTTTTGTTACCTTGAAAATCGAGTTTAATGCATATATTTAAGAGTTGATTTGCATAAGTCATACCAGTTGAGCCAGCACAAATGCGCACATCAAGAGAGTTCCAGGCCTCTCAAGAAATGACCATCCCTGGCTTCTTGTAACAAATATG
>NC_047652.1:2007606-2050450 GCF_902201215.1 Prunus dulcis | reverse complement strand
CCTGGCTAATGATGCTAACTTGCAGATATATAGCAGATGAAATTTCCTCGCTGTTGCTGGATAAATCTCTTACATGGAAGGTGGTCTGCAGTCATATAAAATCAATAAGCACTGTGGAAGTAAACCAAGCTAATGTATCTTCTGCTGTTCATGTTGCAGAGGGTCTCAGAAAACAAAGTCAAGAAGCAACATTTCTGTGTTTCATACCTCAAAGAAGTCGGTGCCGACTACAACCCAGTAAAATAATACAGTTACCAAAGCAAGATATGTGCCAATGACAATGCCAGTTGCAAATATCTCATTAAGCTTCCAACTGTCAGGCTTTGGAGAGGGCTTTACACGATCCTGGGAAATCGTCATGATGGTTCCTGCATTTAAAATAATGCACAGTCATGTACTCCTTTTCGATAATCAAGAAGAAGAAATAGTAAAGCTAGAGCTAGTTGAAATATTACCATCATTGAGTATTGCTATAATCAGAACCATGAAAGGTGGGAAGTCATATTCCCATATCAACGCAAGAAGCACGAAACCAAGCTGCAACATGATTGAGTTTAACATTATGAAAAGTTGAAACGTAGTAATATTACTTGAATATTGAGATGATGAGAATATAAACTTACCACTATCCTTATGGTTATAGAGACAGCATATATCTGTGTATGCAAGTAGGCTAGTCAGTTTTACCATCAAACCAATGTAGAAACGTAGAATAAAATTACAAATAAAAACAAAAAATGCAAGTAAAAATCCTATATAGTAGAAATTGCAGAATTTCTCTTTAAAAGGCGAAGTAAGCACTGCTTTACGATTTTGCTGCTCTCTACCTGGTATTCTACTGACACAAATGAACCATTATTTGAATGCAGGGAAAAGATTACTACTCACTGTATAATTCTTCATTCTTTGGAATATAGCTCTACTGGTCAGGACAGCGCTGACAATCACACTTAAGCCAGGCTCAGTTAAGACTATGTCAGAAGCACTTCTTGCAGCATCTGTGGCATCTGCCACTGCTATACCAATGTCTGCTTTCTTTAAAGCAGGTGCATCGTTAACACCATCTCCGGTCATTCCAACCACATGCTTCTTTTCTTGTAAAATTTTTACGATTTCGTACTTGTGTTCTGAAAGTTAAAGCAGTGATAAGGCAGGTGAGTGATCCAGAGATGGAAATATGTATGAAACAAATATGTGCTACAAATGTTTCATGCACACACACCCCACCAAACAGTAACCTGTCTTTCATATTTTCAAGTCTCTCAAGAATTAGGGAGCCTTAGGGAGAGAATTTATGTATTTCGTGAAACAGGTGTTCGATTATTTACCAGGGAAGACTCCAGCAAAGCCATCAGCCTTCTCAATCAACTCATCCACTGGAAGAGCTTCGTGTTCTTCTTTGTCACGGTCACGGCCCAACAATGAAGAGGAAGGGTACATGTTTGTTCCCATCCCAAGTCGTCGCCCTGTCTCCTTTGCAATTGCCAACTGATCACCTAATGTGAGAACAAGCATTCAAGAATCAGTGTCTATCTTTGACATTTATGCTAAATGATTTACAGTTTTAATCAAGAAACAAAGATGATATTCACATTTTTTATGTAAGGCCAAGATGATACATGTATGTACCTGTAATCATCTTCACACAGACTCCAAGGTTAAGTGCTCTTCGAATAGTCTCAGCACTATCATGCCTTGGAGGATCAAACAAGGGCAACAACCCACAAAATGTCCAAGGACCTCCAGGGCTTTCTTTAGTTTTTTCTGGAATTTCCTGGCAGTACCATAACATGGGAGTTGAAGTATGTCAGAAATTTCATCTGGTGCTGAAAAACTGTTGTGACCTAAATTTTGGATTTCTATCTTCTAACTGATAATTTAAACTCTTCCTTTTTTTAAAGTTCATTACAACTCTCACACCCGCACTAAAAGGATTAGAGCATAGCTATGGCATACCTGATAAGCAACTCCAAGAGACCGCAATCCCCTTTCAGCAAATTTGTCAATAATGTTATGCACTCTTCCAGCAATCTCATCTTTCTCGGGGCATAGATCTAGAATCTGATTTCAGGATGAGAATGGAAAAGAAAAACAAAAGAAAAAAAATTCAGGTTTTGGCATTGCAACAATAAAAGAATTTCTCATACACCATTAGTTCTCATAAGTGATCAGCTATTGTTTCTAAAGTGTAAACCTAGTTGTGTTGTTTACTACGTTTCTGTTTGCAGGGGATCACAGAATTTTAAGGTACTTGCCCTCTGAATACATCAGTACCTGTTCCGGAGCTCCTTTGCTGGCCCGATACCAGTTACCATCAGCATCAATGTATGTAATTGCAGTACGCTTGTCCACTGGATTGAAAGGTAGAAAATGCACTTCTGTGATGTTTGCTCTTGCCTATGGATGAAAGAATATTTTTATGCATAAGTAACCAGCACAGAATAAATATAAAATAAAAAAAATAAAAAAACAGCAGGATTGTATCCCCACCTCCTTTGGATCAGCAAGCATATTGACAATGGCTGCATCAATAGCATCCTGATTCTCTAGTCTTGCTGCTCTGGCTGCAAACAAGATAACTGCATCCTTGTCTATGTCTTTGTTGAAAACCTGCAAAGATGCATATGTTTTATGTTATTCAGCCAAACCATATGGCCAAAACATGATTTATCAATGACACTTAATATTAACTTTTGCCTCCATGGTTTGAATTAAGAAATTCTTATGGAGTCAACTTTCATACCTCGACTAGATTTCGATCAACAGTGAGGCGATTAAGGGTGAGAGTTCCAGTTTTGTCACTGCAGAGGACATCCATTCCCGCCATTTCTTCAATTGCCGTCATCCTTTTTGTAATGGCACCCTGAATTAAAGAAAAAACAAAGGTATGCAAACATTGTCAGTCTGAATATGTGGGATTGATGCTATATTGTTTGCAGAACAAAGCACAAAATTGGAGGCTTTTTCTTCCATTGAATATCCAAAGTACCCCTTTTAATATGCGGGAGCATAAATATTTTTTGACTTCCAAAATGTTATGTGACTTAAACTATATAGAGATGCACCTGTTGAGAGAGTCTATGAGAACCAATTGCAAGTGTCACAGATAACACTGTTGGCATAGCAATCGGTATTCCTCCAATTAAGAGAACAAGAAGGTTGTTGATCCCATCCCTGTAAGAGCGGTGCTGTATGGGGAACATGACAATGATTTCAAGAATCATTCCCACAGCTATAGAGCAAATGCAGAAGTTCCCAATCGCGGTAAGGACCTGCAGAAAACCGCGTCACTGATGTCACCTCATGATTTCAAACTTATGAACTATGTCACTGTGAGAATTAACATCAGGAGGAGCATGTTAGGCACTCAATTACCTGCTGGAAATGTCCAACAACCTCTGTGGAGTCAACTAAATGTGCTGCTTTTCCGAAAAAGGAGTGAACCCCAGTTGCTATCACTACAGCTTCAATCTCTCCCTGCTTACATGTTGAACCAGAAAACACTTCATCTCCTGTCCTCTTGGTGACAGGTAGAGACTCTCCTGTAAGAGCTGACTGCAGGAACAAATTCCACAAAACATTACTTCATTCTGTGGATCATATCACTGAGCCAACAAACAGGTCACCCGGAGAAAGTGACAGCTATATAACTGCTGATAGTTAGACAACAAAATTGGCTTTTCAAGCACTTGCCTGGTCAATTTTTAAAGGGTCTCCTTCAAGTAGGCGAGCATCAGCTGGAACGATATCCCCCAGCTTTATGCTGATTATATCTCCTGGTACCAAAATAGATGCATCTTGCTCTTGCCAGCGCCCATCTCTGAGAACCTGCATGAAAGAAATGTGAGCTAATCTGCTATTATGGGCATAAAGGTGACATCCTCTGTGCCAAATGCATCAACCAAAGGGGCATACCCTTGTCTTCGGAGCTAAACGAGCCATAAGAGCTGATGCAGCATTCCCTGCATTGTTCTCCTCTATGAAACTAATTGTTGAATTGATTATTAACAGGATAATAATCCCCAAAAAGTCCTGCCAGTCAGGACCTTCGCCCTGAAATATCATTTCATCACAGAATAAAGTTATAAACCAGAATTTACATTGCCCTGAAATGGAAATGAATACTTAGTGTAAGACTCTACTTACTCCACCATTAGCAAGGACAAGTGCCATCACTGCTGCAGCTTCCATAACCCATGACAAGGGGTTCCACATGAAACTAAGAAACTTCAAAAATTTGTTCTCCTGCATTGAAATTAATGAGGGGGCTTTTAATAGCAATTACTCTGTCAATCTAGCTTTAAGCTGATATTGACTATTCTACTTGTCTTAAACACTAAAACTGAACTTATAAACATATTTAGGAACCGTGGTGCTTACCGTCTTCTCTTCAAGCTTGTTAAAGCCAAAAATCTTCAATCTGGCTTCAGCATCTTCGGATGAAAGTCCTTGCGGTGATGTCCTCAGTTGTTCGAAAACTTCTTCCAATGGTAAGCGTTCCTGTTATATTCGAAGTGTCTTAAAATGCTATTGTAGGGAATGAATTCCAAATGTGGTTGTCGTAATGCAACTAAACCTACCAAATCGACACCATCTCTATTGAAATTCTCAGGATCCAACAGTGGTTTATCTAGATCTTCAGCCATGATTCAAGCTTCAAATCCTGTGATTAAGAGAATCAAATGTGCATTGCAACATTAGGCAGGCATCAGTGCCACAAGTAAGTAGGCAGAACTGACAGCATGATTTGGAAAGAGAAAATCAGCAAACATAGTGTCCTTGATTTTTTGAATTATGGTGAAGGATAGGCCTTAGGGTCAAATCTCACCAAGAAAAAAAAGAAGGAAAAGCAATCACTGCATTCCCTAAAGGTATGCATCAGAATCAGAACCAAGTCAAACTAGTCTTAATCTTAACATTATTAACAGAATTAAAAAAAAGCTCAATGTCTTTGTTATGTCTAAAATTCCCTGAGAAAAATGCCATTTGAGTCGATCATTATGTCAACAGTTTGAGCACAGATCTGAATCTATATTCAACTTCTGCATCACCTCCACGTACTTTCAAGAATTCCACATTAACTTAATTGCATAACAATTGGCTCTAATTAAGACCAAACATTACCAATAAGAATCCCATCTGCCCAAATCATCAATTAGCATCATGCACACAACCATCATAAAGAATCAAAAATATAAATGCAACCCAGAATAGAATTTGAACTTGAGAATTGCACTTACTGAATATTGAATCAAACTTGGAAGTTTGGGAAGTGCCCAAGAACTTGGGAGAGTTGGGATGGGAAGCAGAAGAAGGATGAGGTTTAGCTCTCCTCCTCTGGCTCTGATGAAGAATGCAGAGGAGTGAACAAGTAGTAGGATGTATAAAGAGTGATTAGTGTTCCCACATGTATCTAATTGATTTGGTAGCTGACCGTTGGTTGAGCGAAAAGCAGATGATGATCTGCTATTTGCATCTTGTCTTAATTTGGGTCTTGCCATTTTATACGTGTTCTTGTCCTTCTCGATTGAATATTGATTGCGATTTGGTTGACGAAACAAAGGAGAGTGTGTGTGTGTGAGAAAGAGAGACAGAGAGAGAGAGAGAGAGAGAGAGAGAGAGAGAGAGAGAGAGAGAGGAAACTCAAGAACTGGGTAGGAAGAGCCGTTGGCTTTAACTACCATTCAAAACTTACCCGTCCAACCTAACGGTCTCTCCCTCCAAATTCTGAAGCCCATAAAAAGAAATATGGGAAAAAAAAAATTACACAAATACTTTGTTGGGTCTTTAGCAGCCACCGCCGGTAACGTGCTTACCAGTTACAGCTTGAAACATATGTGGCCTGCATGAGTTGGTCTTGCGCGAGATAGCGACGTGACATAGCAAATACTAGATCCGCCAGAAAAATTTGTTTTTGTCAAATGGTAAGGATTGAGCAACGTGTGGTTTGAAGATTGGCCATCGAGTACATGACGCAGAATAAATGTTTTTAACCACTCGAGTGAGAGTTATAAATTCTCACAAATAAGTTTTGATATTAAGTTTTTTATTAAATTATATAGTTAAGCGGCCTTTAATTTTATTTGTACAATAATTTCATAACACACTCTGTTAAAGAAGGGAGGATTCGAACTTGAGACCACTAGCTAGTATGCACATTAAAACCATTTTCATTTGACTAAACCTGTTGACTTTTTACTGCAATTTTGAAATAACTTTTCACCATAATATAATTGGATGGGGCAAAAATGGACAGTTAGACACCAACCCCTCTGTGGGAACCTAATTAAATCAAACCCTAGGTCAAATAATTCCTACCATTTGGGGATTATTTGACCAAATTGGGAATTGATCAACCTAATTGGGAGTTACTCAATTTAATTGGGAATTATCCAATTAAATTGAACGTTACCTAATTAGGTTGAGATTTGATTTGGTTAATTACCACGATCCCCAATTAAATGAGGAGTTACCTAATTGAATCGGGATTTGATTTGATGCCTACCACAATTAGGGATTTGATTTACCCTAATAAATCAAATCCCTAATTAATCAAATTAATCCCAAAAAGGGGAGGAATAATTCCCTTCCATCTACGGAATTATTCCTCTGAAACCCTAGCCTCCGAGGCCACTGTAAAAGCATGGCCACACACAAGGGTGGAGGTACGTCAGATTTACTACTAAAATCTCTACATAAAATTCCTCTCAAACCCTAGCCACCTCTTTTCTCTCTCTTTTACATAAAGCTCCGGCCGCCCAATTTATATTATAAACACATCCCGTACCCTATTTTAGTTATCGTTTCTCTACGGATCGATTGAACTGACTTAGACATCGGAGGGCCTTTGGCCAACACCCCCCGGGTGTGGTCCTCTTATTTGTTCTATTTTGCAGAGAGAAAGAGGCAGCAAAGAAGAAAGGGAAATATTCCGAACCGAATATTCTCGTGGGGAAATTTGCTCCGCACCCTCCATTCTGCAAAAGGAAATAAACTTTCGAAGGCCCTGCATGGGCTTTCCAACCATGCTTAGCTATCATTAAATCCTAAAATAAGAAACCCACCCTCATACAGGTAAAGAGGACAGTTGGGAGGACTTTTTCCTCACCTACCATCTCTCATCTTGATGGCACCTAGTATTGATTGATTGATTGTTAGCCTACACTCTAATAAAGTAATCAATTATTGCATTAGGGTTATGCATGACCATTGACCACCTGTATGAGTAGGTGTGTTCCAATTTGTATTTGGACTCTGTTTTTTCAGAGGACTTTTATCATGCCATTGAAGGAGGCTTTCAAGTTTTGTTAGGTTCAGACATTATCAAATCTATCATCAACAAGCAAACACAGTGTTTGTCATTTCTCTTCTGTGTGGCATGCACAAAAGAAAAAACCCAATTGAATGCCTTGCCCCGACCAGCTGATGTATTTGTTGTTAATCATTTCCATTTATGTTACTTAATTAAGCCAGCAACGATTCTCACTACATGTTGTTTTTAGCCAATAATTAATGTATTCTATAGACTATACCTATGCTGCATATGCATAATATTCTTTTGTTCCACCTGAAAAGAGCATTTAAAACTTGCATGTGAACATTTCATCTTCACCTAAATAAATAAATAAAAACAAGAGTGTTACAAACACACGTGCCCAGATTCACTCTCTCTATCATACACAAAAACTTCTCCTCTTTTCTCATTCTTCTCTTCACTAATTTCAAAAAAAAAATGAAGTAGTAACATGTGGTTATTCCGGATTTTATCTAATAACGTAGGTTCAGATTAAATATGCACGTGCCCTCTTTTCGGATGAAGACGATACGAATTGTCCATAAAACTACTGTAAATTTGCAAGATGATTAGTAGTTCTTTTTACGTATATCTAATCACAATCGTTTAATGCGTTAAGTGAAATATGAGAAAATCTATGACAAAAACTCCGTATGATTTTCGGACACATTTTTAACCCTTGCATCTTAACAGGTTTGTTTTTTCCTTACTAGGGTATAGATTGTGTGATCTAATCAACAATAATCATGATAGATTCCACCCACCAAAAAAAAAGAACCGGTGAGAATTCAACATAAAACCAAACCCATTTGTCCTTAGCGATTAGCGGGAAGAAGTCTTACTTTGGGCTAATGGGCTTAGCTGAGAGGACTACGGGATCTACACTTTTGCTATTTTTTGGGCTTAGCATATTGGGCACATCAATCCTATGAACCAGGTTTGCTACCAAATCTTTCGTCGAAATTGAGGCGACTTCTGTCACTAGTTGGACTTGGATCTTTGCATTGTCCACGATGATGCTTATCTTACTTTGTTTTACAAATGACAGAAGAGATTTGCAAATTAAGAGAGTCATCCACATCCAAACTATTAGTTAGTGTGAGACTCTATTTAACCAATGAGATTCACATTTAAAAACAGTTGGCAATCACTCACGTGCACGTAAATGATTAACAATAACATTTAGGATATCAGAATACATACATTTTAGATTGTCCATGGTATTTCTTTCGATAAAATTACCCTACATTTTAGATTGTCCAACCATCTACTCTAGTAGGAACAAAGCTAGCCTATTAAGACATCCTCCTTGTACCAAATACAAGGTGCTACAAATCAGGTCAATGATTATTTTGTTTGAAGAGTACACAACTTTGTACTAGTAGAATACAAAAAACCAGTCTCATTAACAACGGTGCTTAAGTAACAAATCTAATTAGTTAATCATACTATTTTTGTCCTGGTACAAGATTAAGTTAACAGGCTGGGGATGATGGCTACTTGTAATATACTCTACTACTTTAAGATATACATTGCATGAGGATATAATATTTTCCATGGCATTTTCCCCTTCACAAGTTAAGAAGGCATGTTCCTCGAAGGAACAATCAAACCCTCTTTGGATCTTCTTCATGTTCCATCGAATTTGGTACTCAAGCTATCAGTAAAAGAGCAAGCACTATTCAGTCCCCCCTCCATCTTTGAAGGAACTCTATAAAATTGAAGTTCGGTTTTCTACAAATTTACAAACCAACTTGAAGCCCTTTAGATTTGATTCAAATGAAGTTAGATTATGAAAACAATCACTTGGTTCCTTCTCTAGTTTTGAAACTAACCCTTCGAGCCAAATATAAAGGGCCGGCTTTGGTTTGGTCTTGTTAAAAGTATGACATGTTATGTTGATGCTCTGTTTTGGTTAAAAGTATGACATGTAATGTTGATCAGATCAAATGAATATTGCAAATTCAAACATTGCATACTTAACAAACAGTCTATATGACAATAAAGAATTACTCTATATACACATCGTTTTGAACCATTAAAAAGAAATTTAGACTTAAATCATGCTAATTAGCATCATATATTTACTAGATCGTTGAACAGCCTTACATATCTATTGAGATTGGGGTTGTCTGCATTGGCCAGCTAACCCCAATGTGATATTTGGAGAGAATATGGATCCGGACACCAAATCTGAAATTCACCTAAGGTAAGATTTGCCACTTCAAGTGAATTAAATGATTGTAAAATATTCGATTCAAAAATTAGTTGACCCCTTATTTAATTGAAAAGTCCATGACGCCTCCATATATATTTACTCGCCAGCAGCCCACATATCACATCATCTAAGATTTGTTATATAGATAGACATGCAATTGGCAGCACTGTAGACACATGACTGAATAGGATCATGTACAGCTAGCTTCAACCTATACAGCTAGCTATTAATTAAGCTTGTTTCACCTAAGATTATATAATTAGTTCCTAATCTCATTTCAATTGAGCTAAATTAATCAATCAATCAGGCTTTGCTAGTAGTTGTCTCCACTTGGTTCGATTATGTCTCATGTTCGACTGACATAAATGCGAAAACGATATATATTTCTAATGAGTTCGATACTTAATTATGATGAGTCATGTTGCAGATGTATTGTTATCTTTTAAAAATGTATGTGTAAATATAGTATCGTTAGTCATATATTCATAGTTTATTGGGATATTGGGATGTGTGACGGCTAATATGGTAGATGAGAAATGCTAGAATCCAACCAAACCAACGTACCTCAGAATTGAGGTCAGATTGCCGGTCTCTGGTTCCCAATACCACATCCCCTTGCCTTGTCTTGATTAAGCAGCCCTCCTGTTTTCAAGTTTTCATGCCACACCTTTGCCACTTTTCTAATCAACCTCTCACTTCAACTCCACACTCCAACCAAGCTACGTTACTCTGCTGAAATTTATAAACAAGTCCCTTCCCTAATTTTATATTACTTTGAACCCCACGTTCACTCCCCCTTCTTGCATAGAAAACTATGCTGCTGAGGCTGCATATCCCTCAGTTTCCGAGCCTGACCATGTTCACTCCCTTCCTTCAAACTTCAGCCAACCCCATGCATTTTCAAATTGTATATATACTTCAACCCTCCTTAACCTACACAACTCCCTCTTAGCTCTCCTGAGCTGTGTCTTCTTTTTTTGATCTTTTTTTCTTTTTCTTTTTCTTTTTCAACATCGTCAGCTACCAGCAATCAGCCATGGATATGGTTCAAGTGCAATGCAACAAGGGTGGATCATCATCAGTCACAGCCAAGGCTCATGCAAAGCGAAGCCGGCATGGGTTTAGCAGGAAATGTGCTGCCTTGGTGAAGGAGCAACGTGCTCGTATTTACATCTTGCGCCGCTGTGCCACCATGCTCCTTTGCTGGTACATTCAAGGAGATGACTAGCTAGCAACCTTCTCTACTCACCTTCATATTCCACAAAACTAATTGTCTGAATCTGTCATATGCGACTTTCTTCTCATAACAATATGTGTACAAGATGATACTCGCATACATATATTGTGAGAGGAATATCGTACATATATATATATATATATATATATATATATGACAGGTTCATACAAGAATTACTCACTCAACCTCACCACCTGGTCTCTTGCTTTTAACTTTTTTCCTTATACCTACACTACCCTACTCCATGAGACGATGCCTGTTTCTGCTGGTCTGGTTGGTTTTAACTGTTGTGTGGGTTATCTTCTACTTGCTCTAGAGTGCCAACTCTATTTTTTTACCTGATTTGGGACCAACCCAATTAGGTTTTTGGAGCACAGAAGAGGTTTATGCCCACACTCTTGCTTTTTAACTAGCTGGATCTTTCAAGCATGGACACTGATGTAAGCTGACATGGAGGAGTCTCTGTATCTGAAAGGCTGTTTGATTGGCTCATGTTGCTTCAAGAGTCAATATTATTACAACTACTACCACCGGTGTATGCTTTTTTCTCTTTGCTGTTTTTTTCTTCTCCTCCGTTTTTCCTTTTCCCCTCATTTCTTTTGAGTGGGAGAAAATGTTTTCACCCTTCTTGTCAATGTGGGGGGATAAATAAAGCTTGGAATATAATGGGTTTGCAGGGGATGCTGCTGATAGACCACTTGCTATGTAGCATGCAATAATTTCTAGTTGCCAAGCTTGAAATAATGCATTGGCCAGAAAAGATAAGAATTTGTAATTGTGGGTTGTGCAATGATTGTGTTTAAAATTAAAATGTGACCTTAATTACATAAGTTGACTCAACACTCTCAATTACAACTTTATAATTGCCTGCATTAAGAGAGATTCTGTGACTCTAAACACAAGGTATGAAATCCACTACTATAAGCAGTAAGTTCTGCATCCATTCTTGCACCCCACTCTTAACACACAAGGTATGAAAATCCACTAGAAACAGCAAGTTCCACATTCATTCCATGCTTGTGACCCCACTCACCACAAGATACAATTAGATATGCTGTTAAGTTGAGGAAAGTATGTGGAGTCAATCAATACATGAGTATGTCCTTCCACTTCCACTCTAGAAGCCAAAATATGGCAACGCAGGTGTAAGAGGACGGGCACGTTGCCTTGGCCAATTGGCCTAACCTGCATTTGCAATGAGCGTGCTCTTTATAATGCCTGACAATATATATAGCGAGTCTAAACAATGATTTTCCTGTTCTGCCATACTATCTGAATCTTCAACTACCAATCATGTTTTCAAGATAATGCAGGCTTCCTCGATTATGTGATTGGACTTGATCATTAATCCTATTTAAACTAACCACCAATGTAATTAATCTTGCCCTTATTTGTACCGATTCCATCATCACGGTTTAAAAATTCCTCGGACGCTATCAATTGGATTTAGAAGAAAAAATAACAATAATCATATTATTTTCTCCGATAACTAGCATCTGTAATTTACTTATTTTCCTTTCTACCTGTACGATTGAGGTTCTGTTGTTATTAAATTTCTGTTTGAACTTTGTCTAAGCCAAAATTTGCTAAAGCTGTTGTTCAAATTTCAAAAGGATATGCTGATAAAAGTGAATGAGGTTTCTTTATATAACATAAAGTAAACTAAGATCCTGATCCAGTTTACATCCCTTTCACTCAATAAATGAAACACTTCCATTTACCACTCAAAAGTACAAAAGCATGATGGGATCAGATCATGGACATCAGATCAAAGCGATAAAGATTCACCTGATTAACTTCCAGATGGGAGCTATACTTTGACATGCATGGTATTCCTTTTTTGTATAATGCAGAGCCCACTGAATGTGCAAATTGGATGTCATTGGTCAATCCAGTCCTTGAAAAGTAACATCACATAGAGAGGTACATTTACTGCAGCGATGATTATGACCATTCTAAATGTCCGCACCAATCTTTTGATCACTCTCTTTGTCCATGATCTGCTTGCTCTAGGCAGTAATTTTGCCATAGCATCGGTGTCGGTGTCTGCATTCACAGTGACCTCTATCTCCTGGGAACTATTCTTTCTCGCTGTGGGCCGCATCACAGCAGTGCCTCTGCTACAAAATAATGAAAGAATGTAAAGCAAATGTAATAATAAATCAATGGACAGAACAGTAATATAAATAACTACCAAAGTCTAATTGAGGGTAAAATAGATCCCTTGTAAAATGAATTGAAGTGCACATTGTAAAGCAACTAATGGAGCTTCCCATAATCACTTATGAAGTCTATATCAACCCACCACACAACCATTGTGTCCTTTTCAAGACCCACTAATACCATTTGTCACCATCCTATGAACGCACTTGTTACATGGACACAATACTCCAAAAAGACTACTGTGGGGCTACCCATAATAGCTTATATAGCTCGCACTGAATCAACACCCAACTGATGTGGGACTCAATATATATAATTACACAGCCGCATACAAATAGAAACAGGGCATGCAAATGTAGCACAGAAACAAACCTTTCTACTAAATTTTTCTCGCTTGTACGTGCAATAGGAGTGCTCAAGGCTTTCTTGACAAGATGCATTGATCCTTCTGCATCCCAAATCATCTCATACTCACAATTTAGATCTTCATTTTTCTCTTTTGTTCTACTTCTGATGCTGCTTATTAGTTGTTTTCCAAGCCCCATTAAATCACTAAAATGATGCCCAACACTAACACCACTGGATGGCCAAAGCAGGAGGGCAAGGAGGGTCAAAGCAAATAGAGAGAGGTACCTGGAAATTTGAGAAAAGACAAGTAAGAAGTAGGAACAAAAACGAACTGAAAAGCTTAGCATACAAATCTACACACAACAATATGGAGAGTTACCATATGTAAATGTGTGTTTGCATAGGAAGAAAGCACGGCTGGGTTAAGATTGCCTCTTCAGCATTGGATGCAGTTGAAGGTACAAAATTACTAGTAGACACTAACATGAAAGACGGATACAAGTTTCCCTGCTGCCAACTTACTGTCCCTACAGTGTACTGAAAGGTATTATCAATAATATATCAAGCCCCAGTAAGAGTTATATATGCAAACACATTGGGTGCTTACCTCCCCCACAGGCCCATATTTTGACTCATGGATCACATGGCACTGATCATGATCATGACCAGATAAAACAAGTACCTGTAAACAATGAACAACCAAGGTACAACTTGAATCCAAGGTGCAATGGACAATGGACAAACAAGTACCATCTCATGGAAAAGATGCATCACAGAGATAAAAGAGAAATTACCGGCTGAATTGAATCCAATAAGTATTTTGATTTTTTTTTTTTTTTTTTTTTTTTTTTTTTTTTTTTTTTTTTTTTTTTTTTTTTTTGAATAGAATAAGTATTTTGATGATTCCTCTGTAATGTAATTCTGATACCTGTACAATGGTAATAATTGTCAAACACCAACCAAACTTGCAAGTTAATTTAGTTTTATGATATCAATTTAAAAAAACACAAGAGAAGAAGAAGCTTACACTACTTCTTGAACATCAGCAGAGCGCAGAATCCGCTAAACATATGAAATAAGGAATTTAAAAAATCAAATTAAAAGAACCTCGTGAGTTTATATACTGAGAGAAAATTCAACATCTACAAACCCATTACAATATGGTGAAATGCACTAGAAAGTATAATGCCAATAATATACATACAAAGATATACTTTGCTTAAGTCTTGCCCCAATAAAATGCAATAAATCCGTACCTGGTTGATGATTTCTGAATTACGATTGGGGCCACAGTCTGTCCAATCTTGTCGGTACAATGGAATATGGGTCAACAAAACCCTTGGATATGCTTGAACATCTACAACGATGTAAATAATTAGATGAATTAGTTCAATAAATGATGTGCAAAGTTAACAACATACAATGAGCATATATCATATACCCATGGAGACATTCTTGATAAAATCATGAGTAGAGGAAGTCAGAATTCCTTGAGGATTTCCTGCAGATGGTACATACACGAAATTAATTGTTTTAAATGGACATTAGTAAAACTCAATATGCACCCATTTAAATGCAATTGCAATTACAGTGGCCACCATGCAGAAAAAAAGCTGCAGTAGTTCAGTCCAATTCCCTATTAGAGATTTAAATTTCAACTAAATCAAGCATGATTTGACTTGTCGTTTCTAAGAGCATAATGACAGATGCAGATGTATGCACAAACTACATTTTTACACAGATCAGAGGACCAAAATTATTGTGCCTGTGTAACAAGAAAACTTCTTCAAGAGTACCTCCTGATATACCCTATGCACACAGGAAATTTAAAATACGCCCCTACTATTTCAAGTGATTTTAATAATAACTTAAAAACCAAAGATCGTATGTGTGTTCTTCTAATTGGTTCCCTATTTTACTCTCATTTTCTTCTTCCAAGTTCCAACCAATCCACTATCATCCCACATAAGCTACCTTCTCAGCTTTCTTACCATATCAAGCAATCTTGCTTCACTATATTACACTTTATGCAGTAAATCGTGACAATTTGATGCAGGAAAGAGGAAAGGTAATGCAACTATATATATACACACAGAGAGATTTACAGGAACAAAACAGAAAAACAATAAAACATACAGGATGTTGTTTGCATGCATACCATCAATAGTTTGAGCGTCAATGGCAATAAACTCCACTTTTCCAACTGCAAATCGATGGTTTCTGCTACCAAATTCCTTTTCATATCGTTTGATTGCCTGGTACAACCATATAAGAAACTATTTAATTATAAAGCAGTAAATATGATTAAAAGATGATAAAATTGCTGAAAGGGCGTCAATAAAAATTTAGTCCATGACAAGATTTTATTACACCATAATAAGTACAACTCAAAAAGTTATCAACCAGAATTTGTAAAAACATGCAGATAGCCAAAATACAGCTTAAATTCCATACATACTTGACAAATGAGACCTTCCTCAGAGTCAGAAACAGAAAACCATGCATAAAAACAAATATGGAACATTCAGGATATACTTGCAGGATACGATTTGATAGAGGTGAAGTTATTATTGCACACAGTTTCATTTTCATAACATTCTAAGACCACCTCTTACTAAATGCGACTCAGTCACAAGCATACTCATCCAGTTCTAATATTTCCAAGGGTTCTCTTTTCATTTGTCAAATTTCAACATACCTCTTTCCTCATTTCATATGGAATTTCCTTTAACATACTCACAGACATACATTGAAATATACATGCATTTCTATACATGTGTCATAACTGTAGATTGTAAAAACCTTATCTTACTTTTAGGAATTCACTCAGACACATGGTCTTGATCATACTGAGGCCTTTTCTCCTGTGGCCAGATCTCGCCGATCTAAGTGAAATAGTTTACATGGCTCAATGCCACGTGAAAATCAGTTAGCTAATATCTTTACTAAGACCTTCCAAAGCATGATTAAAATCTTTTTGCTGATATCTTCTCTCCAGCTTGAGGGGAGTGTCATTAGTATAAACTGCAAACATCCTTCTTAGCTTATCTTTCGGGGTGATCTCTAGGACTGATTGAGCCAAAACGAAACTTGAGCGCTAATTTCTAGGAATAGTTGTTGATCTTTTCATGTATGGTTTCTCTATAAAACTATGCACTTTACTCAGTTCAATCAGGGATATATGATATTCTTCTCCCTTTCTAAATCTTCTTTTCAACAGTATGTGTGCAATACTTATTTGCTCATGCACACAGAAACACACACACACACACACGGAGATGTTTTTATCCATGCACACAAGTGCACAAGACAACAAAATAACTAGAATAGCTCTAGACCAAAAACTTAGGGTATCATTTAATGGCAACATAACAAAAGTACCTCTGCCCTACGAGAGTGGAGAATTCCATAGCCAATGTCATGGTTTCCAGAAAGGTAGTAAACTGGGATATTTGAATATCTTTCATGCGCACTCAGGGAAAAAATATGTTTGAGACGGCTTAAAGATTCCTTCCACCTAATCAAGCAACAAACGTCAATGCCATTCTACAGCAGATAGCAAATACATTGCATTAGTTTACTACCAATCTAAGATTAGAAGAAGAAGAGGCTAACTAAAGCAAACCAATTTTTATAGGACACCCAACAATTCTGAGCTCATTTCCATGTTAAATCACATGATGAAGCTAGAAAATACACTAAAACATTGAAAAAAACCAAGTGCATTGCATAGAAGCGGCAAAAACCCAACTTTTATTTGAAATTGAAAAGAGAAAACAAAAGAAGAGAAATTTGCAGTGCCTTACTTACTCTTCATCCGAAAGATAAGGACCGCCATCGAAATAATCACCTAAAAAGAAAATAACATCGGGCTGCAGAGGAAGCACAGATTGATGAAAGGCTCTGCGCATGAACAAGTCGGCGAAGAACTGAGCCAATTCGAGAGCAAGTGATTTTGGGGGAAGAGGAAGCGAGGTTCTGTCCATGAGCTGTGGGTCTGTGAGGACCGCCACTTTGACATAATCGCGGTCAACCATGGAAGAAGAAGCGTTGTTGCTCTGATGAGGCCACGAACAAGACCCGAGAGAGGGCCTCCAGAAGGCCACCATCTCGCCATAGAGGAGAGTCACCGCCCATATCACGCAGAGAAGCCCTGTGAGCTCCGCCTGCTTCATCTCTCTCTCTCTCTCTCTCTCTCTCTCCACTGTTTATGGTGGACTCATTTTCTGTCCTGTTTTTCTTTCCTTTTTCAGATTTCGGTCCTTCAGTTTCGTATTTTTAGATTCCGACAGATCTATGTCTTCAACCCCAAAAAATAAAAATAATTTTTTTTTTTACCCTGACGGTAAAGCAAGAGAGTTTGACTAATCGTTTTTATGTTTTTTAAATGGCATCTCGCCAAGTGAGTTGGGTCCACTAACGGGTGTAGTGTAATGAAAAATGACATTGACTGATACGAGAAAACCTCCTACCTTTTCTAACTTTGGGGAAAAAAAAAAAGTGAGTTGGGTGGGGATGAATTTAACTTACTGTGTTGTTCAAGAAAAAAATAGTAAATAATGTAAAGCATTAACTGTTTTATCACATTAGGCTTTCAAAATCAGATTTTTATTTTTATTTTTTTTGTACAAAACTAATGACTCACCAAGCATTTGCCACATGTTATGCTGGAGTGGTGTTTGTACACCTCCAGAGGTCAGTGTTTAAGCAGACTGATATTTGCCTCCCTCCACACTCTTCATGATGTCTGCCTCATGAGGTTGACAATTGTGCCATAAATAAATCAGTCTTAAGCACTAAGCAGCTTGCTGTTCCTTGTGTATGTGATCTTCATGCAATGCATGTGTGATATTTGACCTAGAGTTTTTCCCTAAAACTGAGGCTCTAATTTAATCCATATATATTATGAAGGAGGGATAAAAAACAGTTCAGCAAACATTGCAGTTCACTGGATTATCTAGACAAGGAAAAGAACAGAGTAACTTGCCAGACCAATTAAAGATTCATGTCGAAAATTTCGGTTTGAACTTTGAATCATAAATGACGACATAATCAACATATGCATCGCCGGAACATCATATAATTTGTAGTTTGTAGTCCAGATTCAGACAATTAGTGTTATGCATAGATAAACCACCTCTAGATTTTTACTTATTTGAGAAGGGGAACTGAATAGTTTCAATTCACAGAGGTCTCACAAAAGCCCTCTTGAAACAATGCATCAGCAGGTGTCATTAGAGATTTTGTGAAATCTTTTTCATATATATACTTATGTACTGGGAGGCTCAAAATTAACAAGCAAACCGCTTGACTATAGCTGCCTCATAGATCTGTAAAGCAAAATATCATTTACACAAGTGATTTTGTGAAAGTCTGCAATAATAAACCCAAATATTTATGTGCAAGTATACATATAAATACTTTCTTAGGAAATTTGTTTTTCCTCACTGGGCTTTATTTTGGTGTTGGTGGGATGTCCCTACATTTTTCAGCCAATCGACAACTTCCTTGATGGTTGGTCTCTTAAGAGGGTTCTGGTTGACACACATGCAAGCCACATCAAGCACCTGCAGCATCTCTTCGTCAAAGCCCTTCCCTCTCAGGAGAGGATCAAAAACTTCCTCTGGTTTGCCCTCTCTCCTCATTTGCTGCACCCAGCCAACCAACTCTCTCGATGCCCTTGGCTTGCATACCTCGAAAGGCCTTTTTCCGGTTAGCAGCTCAAGCATGACAACCCCAAAACTGTACATATCTCCTCTCAATGTGGCCACCCATGCTTGTCCATACTCTGGAGGAATGTAACCAAGGGTACCAACAAGCTCAGTTGTAACATGAGTCTGGTACGGAAGAATCAACCGGGACAACCCAAAATCAGCAACATGTGCTTGAAATTTATCATCCAGGAGGATGTTGCTGGACTTGATATCACGATGCACAATGTGTGGCTCACATATTTGGTGCATGTAAGCCAACCCACAGCCTGCTCCCTGTGCTATCTTCAGTCGTGTTGGCCAATCTAACTGGGAAGCACCATCAGCTTTCTCATGCAACCAGTAATCCAGACTTCCATTCTCCATATAGGAATATATTAACAGGCGAACACCATCATGCACACAATAGCCTTGCAGGGAAACAAGATTCTCATGTTGGGCAGTGGACAAAGCCTCAACTTCTGCTTTGAATTCCCTTTCCATCAGACCCAAGTCTCCTGAGAGTTTCTTAACAGCTAGCCTGGTCCCATTTGCGAATGTTGCTCTGTAAACCAGACCAAAACCTCCACAGCCAATGATGTTTGCTTGATTGAAATTGTCAGTTGCCTTTAAGATTTCAGTTATAGTAAGATCCTTGATTTCATTGGTATTGGTTGGGAACACTATGACTAGGCTGGTATCCTTGTCAAGCTCAGGAGTAACAGCAGTGGCTGAATGGCTAGACATTGTGTCAAAATCCATCTTGTCAGTATCTCCTCCTGGAATGATCCTTCTCTTAGACAACATCCACACTACTAACATAACAACAATAAATACAATGCCAAAACAGATCCCAGAGGTGAGTCCAATAAGAAGATTTTTGCTAGACCTTCGAGAAGCAGCCGGTGATAATGGTTGAGGACATGTGCGATGCACAGTTGGAGGACCGCATAAGCCCGGATTCCCTTCAAAGCTGGACATGGTAAAAGTATCAAACTGACCTCCAGACGGTACAAGTCCCTGAAGATCATTGTATGCCACACTGAAGGAAGACAAGAAATGCAGACCTTTGAGAGAAACAGGGATTTCACCAGATAGACTGTTATAGGAAAGATCCAATTTCTCTAAGTTAGTGAGGTTAGAAATCTGATCTGGGATGCTGCCAGAGAATTTGTTATGACTAAGGTCCAACACATGAATAAACTTCAATCGGCCAATCTCAATGGGGATACTGCCATTAAGGCTGTTGTTACTCAAATATATGGCTGGGGGGAGGTTGGACAGTTGGTTGTACTGCTGATCAGTAGCATTATTGGGCCTCACAAATAGTGGCAACTCTAAATAACTTCTGTCCACCTTATCACTGGCCTCTTTCGATGTCAAAACTGGCATCCCAAAGAGGTCATTAGGAAATCCGCCTTGAAGGAGGTTATTGGACAAATCAATGTAGAAAAGGTTGGGCAGACTAGCCAACCAACCGGGAAGAGTACCAGTTATAAGATTAAATGACAGGTCCAAGGCTTGAAGGTTTTTAAGCTTGGCTAGCCAGGTGGGTACTTGACCTGTGAATTGGCAACCCCCAAGAGAAAAAACCCGAAGGCTTTGGAATCCATCTAGGTCTCCTAGGCTTTTATCATCTGGCACAGGCTCAAACAGAAAATTATTGGACAAGATCAGAGTGGTCAGGTTCTTGCAACCCTTTAGAATCCTAAGAGCCCCAGTGGCATTTGTCATGTTGTTGGTAGAAACGGAGAGGAAAGCCAAGGATTCTAATGCAACTATTTCAGGTGATATCTGACCTGTGAGCTGATTCCCGGCCAATCTAATAGCTGTTAGTGACTTGCAAGAGTAGAGGCTTTTGGGGAACTCACCAGTGAAGTTGTTGTTGCCAAGGTCCAGAGTGGTGAGGCGTTGGAGAGGGGAGAAGTTGAAGGAAGAGAGGTCTCCAGTCAAGTTGTTGACCCTCAAATTCAAAGCAGACAGCTTTGTACTGTTGGCGAGAGATAGAGGTAAGGGGCCTGTGAGGTTGTTGACGTGGAGCAGCAGATTTTCCAACCTGGAAAGGCTACCAATTTGGCTGGGGATTGGCCCAGAGAACTGGTTTGAAAAGATCTCCAGGATCTGGAGATTGGTGAGGTTCATGATACCATCGTTGATGGGTCCTGTAAGACTATTGACAGGCAGAGAGAGCTGTCGGAGATCAGCAAGGTTGAAAATTTCATCAGGGAGAGAACCAGAGAGGCTATTGAAGCCTGCACGGAAAACTTGGAGCTTGGAACATAATCCGATTCCAGGGGGAATTGTGTCAATGAGTTTATTGTAGGACAAGTCCAAGAAGGTAAGGGATGTGTGGTTGCTACCATTGTCGATGGGTATCAACCCGGAAAAGCTGTTGTTGCTGACATTGAAAATGGACACCGATGGGGCAAGGATCGAAGATGGGATTGTTCCATTGAAGAAATTGCTAGACAAGTTCAGAACCTGAAGCTGACTGATTTTATTTGAAGGTGGTAGACGGCCAATGAGACGATTGAAGCTCAAGTCAACGACTTGGAGACTAGAGAGAGATGAAAACAAATCTTCAGGGAGAGAACCCAGGAAAGAATTGTGGGAAAGATTGAGGTGGGTGAGATGGGTGAGGTTTGTGATTGATGAATTGATGACACCAGTTAAGCCTCTCCTAGGCAGCCATAGCCGGACGACATGTCCTTGATCATCTGGGCCGCAGGTTATTCCTTCCCAAAGGCAACAGTCAGTGGAAGAAGACCAATTCAAATTCAATGGTGCCTGGAGAGCCAAGGACAATAGAGCGTCCTGATCGAGCTGGTTACAAGCAGCAGAAGCAGAGCAAGGAAGAAGAAGAAGAATGAAAACCCACTGACCCAAAAAGAGATGAGGAAGGAAGGTTGGTATTATTGTTGGGACCTTCTGCTTCTTCTTGTCGTGTTTCATCGGAACAAGAGAAGAAGACATGAAGACTCTCTCTTTCTCTTTCTCTAACTCTCTCACTCAATCATACACAACAACATGCTGTAACACATATCACCATCAGCATCATCACAATCTATTGGAACCATATAAATTGGTAGAAGCAGCCCAATCTACCAAAATCCTACAGGTGTTCGAATAAATGCGTGAGAGAGCTAGCTAGCTAGCCAAGCTAACCTGGTACAGAAAGATTGGGTTTTTGGGGATTGCAGCAAAAACCCAATTGAGCACTTGACCCAGAGAAACAAAGACACGGAGAGGTTGGGTTGGGGGAGCTGCTGTGCCTATGTGAAGACAACTGACGTTGACATGGAAGAGACGATAATAATAATAAATCGCAGGAAGAAGCGTTTACTTTGTGGGCGGCTGGTAGTGGCTGTTGGTGTTGTTGGTGCTGTTGGACATTTTCTAATCTTGTAATCATGATGATGGCGATGATGATGATGATCCTTCACCACAAGAGCTTAGCGTGTATAGTAGGATTAGGATATTCACATATCAAAGGCAAAAGCTTTCTTTTTTCTTTTTTTTTTTCTTTTTCAAATATTCGTTTCAGCACTTGCCCATTATTTATCTTCTTCTTCTTCTTTTTCTTTTTTCTTTTTTCTCTTCTCTCTTTCTCGACGTCTTCGGTTGCTTTGCTTTGCTTGGCTTGCCGCTTAAGCCCGACAGAGAGACTGAGGAGGACACCGATAAGCTAACGCAGCAAATGGGTTTTGAGTCCGGCAAGTGACAGATAGGAGATTTGGGGTTGGTTGGTTGGTCAATTTGGTAAATGATGGGGTTTGGAATCTTTCAGATTGTTGGAGAGAGAGAGGCAGTCAAGGTTACAAGTGGCAGGTCAAGTAGTAAGAAACTAGGGATTTGGAAAAAGAATTGGGGCAAAATGCACACTGCATGATTTTTTTCTTTTTTTGAACCCACGCAAGTGGGAGTTATTTGAGGATATTTACACTTTAGCAGATGAATTAGCACACTCATCAACTAACCAATATTTTGAGAGGAGAAAATATAGAATACTAACTTTTTCATGTGGCCACCTGTTATTGATCTAATTTTTTTTTATATGTAACCAATATTTAAAGGGAGTTCAATTTCCCTATTACTATTTTTCATGTGCCCGCTTGTTACCTATCTAACTTTTTGGCACATGTTCTTCCACTTAATTCTAAATTAACAATGTTAACTTTTAATTAAAAACACTAATAATTGAAGGAAGAAAACCCAACCGGAAAGTCCTAAGCCTTGATACGGAGGCAACAACCATGTTGATGACTCAATGAGCGTGTTAGGGTTTAGAAATCGAATTCGCGTGTTTCTGAGATTGAAGATGCCTATGAAATCTTGAAATCACAATAAGCAGTGAAATGTATAGGTGTCTTAGGTTTGCAAATGCAAAGAAATGAGCCACTAGAAAAAGGAAGCTGAAAAGAGAAGCTAACAACTGGCTTGATTATGCTTGATTTTCTACTTGGCTATTTTGCAAATTTCATTCTTTGTATGACTCCAATTATATATATCTACGCATCTTAATGACATATTTGGCATCGATCCATTTCATTGCCGTTCCTATTATCAAGCTAATATTGCATGACAATGGTTGTCGAAAAAAGAGGAGAGGTTGGTTTTATTGAGGGTATTTTTGGTATCTACTTTGAGTAAAGCAAATGATTTTTTTTAACAAGCGATAATTTACTTTAAATTAATTTAAATTATAGAGATGAAAATTCGAATTTAGATGCAGAATGAAGAGCACATATGCTGTAGCCAAATTAACTAAGTCTATGTCTACAAAGCAAATGATTCTACATATGAATGAAAGGTGTGAAAATAAAAAATTGTACCCACGAAATAGATTTTTTTATATTTAAATAATAACATTTTGTGGCCATGGAACATTGATAAGATAAGTGGGTCCATTTTAGATTCACCTTGATAATTTCCCCATTAGCATGACTTTAGAGTAGGGAGGACACTTGGTGGCCATGAAATGTTAAGGGAGTTACCATTGTCCAATTCTAATTTGTTCATCCATTTTTCACATTTATCATGATGATTTGTGCGCACTACTTCATTGTTTTTACGTGCAAAGTCCACTTGTTATGACCATCAGAGTTGTCCTAATATATTTAATTAAAAAAAATGTTGGGAGACAAACTTTTTCTAGAAAAGAAATTACCAGGTAGGAGGCATAAAGTCAATTTAATAGATAAATAAATAAATAGGAAAACAATAAGAATCTAGTGCCTAGTGGAACATAAAAGAATGCATTTGTCAAACTTAACTACATGCATATGAATGTGATCCAACTATTAAAAAAAAAACACAACAAATATAGAAGAAAAAAACACCTCAAATTGAATATTATTATTACATAGATGATAATGTGAAACAACCCTTGTTCTTGAATAAAATATTGAGATATGAATCTCTGATGGATTGGGTTTTGATTTTTTTTCTTTATGCCCACCACCATATAACCTGACTTGGACAGCAAAAACGGCTTGAATGAGAAAGTGGGAAGATTTGAAACTTGAAAGGGAGGGTTAGAGGACTGGTAAACTGCAGGACAAGTCAATGGCTCTTGAGGCTTATATATGTATATTTGTTTCACTATTAAATTAATTAAAACACCCTCCATATTCAACTGCTCACTTTGTTTGTGCCTTGCCATTGAAGACCATCTCGGGGCTTTAAATTTGTACCACATGTATAACACAAGTTGAGAGAGCCTCTCATATTTTAAACTTGTTTGACATTAAGAGATTTTGTCATCGTCCCTTGTGAATTGTGATATCTCATAACAAAATGATATGTTTCGGTCTAAATTTTAACATGGGAGGCCATCGAGAAAGGGTTCTCAAATTCCAGCCTTAAGTGTAGGGTAATGCTCGCTATTACTTGAATTACAAACCTCTATAAGAGCACTTCCAGCAGTTTGTCTCTTAGGACAGCAACTATTCACGTGAATAGTGACTGCCATTGCAAAAGGTTGTGGTGTTCCACCGATTGCCATGACAACAACTATTCACATAAGATATAAAGAGAGAAATTTGTATAGAGTTTTGGTGTGGGAAGTGAAAACTATGACTAAGTATTTATTTAAAAACAAAATCTGAAATTTTTTGTTGATTTTTTTCGATTAAATTTTTTTTTTTTTGGTTGCTGACGTCAGCAAACCCAGGCTTGAACTCTGGCTCATCTTGCCTGAGGGCTGGCTTGGTTTCATGGGCCCCAACAGCTACCCTGGCCAGCCTGAGTTGCTGGAATCACTTTCAGCGCCCCCCTAGTCGGAGTTGCTGGAAGTGCTCTAATATGAACTTTGTTCTTCCTTCTCTTTACGACATAAATAAATAAATACATGTTTTCATTCGATTTTCTCACTTGCTACTTGCTACAAAAACTTAAAAACTCTTTTTTTTTTTTGTTTGTTTTGTTTTGGGTAGTTTTAAAACGTTCTATTCAAATATATAGTTGTGAAAATTTTCCCATAAGATTGCTTTTTTTTTTTTATATACTACAAACGTGGGTTTAGTTGACCGGGATAGTGCATCCAAGTTCAAGTATCCTTTCTTGTAGATTGAATTAAATCATAGTAATTTAGATTATCACTTATATAAAAACAAAATTATTTTTGATTGCTCATTTAGTTTTTGAGATTGGACATGTAAACCACAATATAATGGCATGTTGTCAGTTCCAACATTAAATTCACTAGACAAATTTTATTTTTCTGACAAAGCCACTACTCGTATAATGGGAAGGGGATCCAACTTGAGTGCAAAGCCGGCACACTGCCTCGACTGCTAATTTCCCTGAACATATAGATCAAGTTATCAAACAAAAATGCTTCCTAAGTAAGCAAATTCACTGGACATTGATCAAGATATTAGTCCCAAAAAAAAAGGCTTCCCAAAGAAGCAAATCCAAACCAAACCAAATCCTTCGACTTTGGGCCAAGCTACTTGAACAAACAAGGACTCCAAGATGATATGGTAAATGGGCTGAAAGGAGGATAGTTGTCCCCAAATTCAATTTTAAGCCCATATTTTCAAAGGCATTCAACAACATAAAAAAAAACTGTAAGGATGACACTGAAAAAAATAAAAAGTATAAGGACGACAGTGAAAATCCGAATAAACTATAGGGAACCATTGGGCCTTCCAAAAAAAAAAGTTTTGGGCCATTGACCCAAAACTCCAGTGTAAAAAAACCTTACAATTATCCAATCAGAATATTTCCTCTTCTACTTGTGAACCAAAAAGTGAACCCGAAAAAAAAAAAATTGAAAAAAAAAAAGATGATGATATAAATATTGAAGCTAATTAATTTTTTTCGTCAAGAATTTGATGAAGATATTTTTTTGGTAAAACCCAAAACCCTACTTGGTTAGTTTCCCATTTCATTATCTGCTGCTTCTCGTCCCCTTTGGCATCACAATTAGACGGTGTCTACGGACAAGCATGCAGATTACAGAGCTCACTCTCCCACCTCCATTTCCCTGCGGCTTCGACGCTGCCACTCTCACTCTGATATCGCCACCCACAGTCTCGCTCTGCTAATTTGTATAGCTCGCTTCTGCGTTCTCAACCGCCCCAACCATTTCTGCTTTGGGTTCTGTTCTTCAACTCCTTCTGGAAATGGTTTTGAAATTTCTGTGATTTTGGGTACTTGTGAAAGAAGAAGATGATGGAAAAGATAAAGAGGAAAACTCAATCACAGCTTGAAGCCCTTGAGAGCTTCTACTCAGGTACGCTTTTTCGCTAATTGTAACCTCTCTCTCTCTCTCTCTCTCTCTCTCTCTCTCTCTGCGTGCGTGTGTGTTTGATATATGTAGCTTTTGTTATTATTGCTCTGTTTCTCTATTGGGTTCAGAATTAAGATACCGAATTTACAGTTTAATTGAAATCAGCATTTTATACGTGCAATTATTGGCTCAAACTTGGAACAGACAGCTGCAATCGTTCCGTTGTTTGTTTTGATTTTAGAAAGCAATAAGGAAATAGTTGCAGAATACAATTATACAAGCACTTAGGATTGGTCGTGCATCTGTTGCTATAGATTTTATAAAATGGTAGCGGACTTTTCATGTTAATCACAAGAGAGCGAAACCCAATATTTACAACTTTTTTTTTTCCTTTCCCTAACAGAGGATAGGTATCCTTCACGAACGGCAATGGAATGCCATGCTGCTGCCTTCAGATTGACTTACAAGCAGGTTCGGGGTTGGTTTGTTGAGAAGAGGAGGAGAGAGAAGCGAGAAAATGAAACCACCGAGGAGTTGGGTGGAAGAAATGGATCGGGAGCTGGTGCTCCAAGGGTAGTTAAACACTGCCCCTCAAAAGCTCCTTCGTTGTTGAGATACAAGCAAACAAAAATGAATGGGAATCATATTCAGGAATTGTTAACTCCAGACTACATTCTCAAGAAGGTGTTCCGGAAAGATGGTCCTCCCCTTGGTGTGGAATTTGACTCTCTTCCCTCTCGGGCACTTTTCCATTCTGCAGGTAAAATCTGAGAAATCATAGGCAAAATGAATCATTTCTATTCTACATTTTCGTCTATCTGAGATCTATTCTCCTTTTCCGTTTGTTTAAAAAGTAAACTACACATCAGTTGTAGAATTTTCACTCAGAGTGGTTTGGTGTGTTGATGAGAACATTCTCTTTGTTGATTTTTATATGAGTTGTGAAGGGAAAGGACTTGATTCTTTGAGATTTTGTTGTTTCGTGATGTTTAATGCCATTCAGAATTAGATGTTTTTGGTAGTTTGCGTCTAAACTTCTTGACAGAGTTAATTTGTATTGGTGTTGCAGTAGCTGTTCGGAAAATTTTCTCTCTTTGTTCTTTTCGATGCTATTTTGTAGATTTTTTCTTTTGTTGCACTACATATTTTAAGAAGGTTTCACTCACATTGTTATTTCCATTTAGATCCCGAAGATTTACATCCCCCTTGCAAAGAGAACCAAAGAGAAACTAAAAGGAGGAAGGTAATGGATAAATTCTTTTGTTGGCACCAGCTTTCATGATTCTCTTGTTTCTACCTTAAGTGTCCTTAACTGGTCCCACAAATATTCTTACCCTTTTCACTTTTATTAGGTTACCGAGCATGCTGTCATTGGTCATCAGAATTGCGGCGAGAGTGCTCCAGTGAAAAAACATGGTGTTGGAAAAGGTTTGATGACGGTCTGGCGGGCAACCAATCCTGATGCTAGAGATTTTCCTGTTGACATGGGTTTTGCTAACAGTGGAGTCACTAGTGTATCATTAATTCCAACTCCTGTATCGCGAAAACCAGTAACTCGGAACAGAAGATTGCAACAAAAAAAAAGTGTTCCTGTAAGTGATTTAGTCTGTATTGCTTGCAGATATGTGAGAAAGTCTTTTGGGATGATCATCTTAAAGGTCGATCTGAGTGGTTACCTTTAGAAAGTTGTCTGACATTTGTTGCCTTTACAGAAACAGGGACGGGTACGAAATAAGGTACAAGAAAAGAGGAAACATTTCGTCAAAAGAAGAGAAGTAAGTGAAAAAATTGTTCTTGCAAATATATGGTTTAAGTTAGCAGATTTAGCAACATTCATTTTGCTTTTGGATGCAAGGTGGAATCTAACAATGAGAATCAGACTCTGCCAAGCAAAGAAAAATGTGAACTTGCTTTGGAAGGAGCAGGTTTCCAAGAACACTCGGATAAGATTGCAATGCTTGTGGATGATGAAGAGCTGGAGCTGAGAGAATTACAAGGAAGGCCAAATGCACTGGGGTGCTCTGATCATTTTACTACTAATGGAGATCATGCCTGTTCACTTTGCAAAGGTTGGTTTGAAGGAAGAACGGAACAAATTTTCCAATCTAAAATGAAATGCTGTAATACGTATGTGTCTGCATGTATAGTATTTTGAGCTGTGGATAAAGAATTTTTGGGATTTCAGATTTGCTGGCCAAGTTTCCTCCAAATTCTGTGAAGATGAAGCAGCCATTCTGTATGCAACCTTGGGATTCTTCTCCAGAGATTGTCAAGAAACTGTTCAAGGTATGTGACTTGCAAACTGTTTGTGGCCTGATTTTGTTAAGTTCTTTTGCAAATATAGGACATCGTTCGTGAAAGATGTCATACACTCCATCTATGCTTGCATTTGCTTTTTCTTATTTATGAGGTCTGTTTTCTTATTCATGATTATACGACCTATAAAAGCTTGGAATATTTATTTTGTGCTCGCTAATACTGCCTAATGGTCTCTCATTACTCTTACCAATCTTTTTCGTCGACTCTCTCATTGCATAGAATGAAGTCATAGGTTGTTCTTGCAGAGACGTTATGCAAACTATATGATATACTCAAGAAAAACATATATCAAGTACTAGAGATATATGGAATATGGTCTAAATTTGATATCGGAATCTAATTGTAATTCTCTTTTGTGTAGTTCGTACCGAGTGTAGGAATTTATTATTATCAACTTTTTGATTCCTTGTGGAAACTGGCAAGTGAAAAGATGTGCAGTGTTGAAGCACCACTCTAGATTGCTGCAGTTTTTTTTTTTTTTTTTGGGGTTTATTAACAAATGTGTCTGGGGGTCATCAATTCAGATTGATACATTTTCTTTAGTTATCATACTCAAATATATTAATGGTTGACTTTCTTGGGCAGGTTTTCCATTTCCTTTGTACTTATGCCGTTATGGTAGATATAAGCTCCTTCACTATTGATGAGTTTGCCCAAGCATTTCAGGACAAGGTTATATCTTATCTTTGATCCAACATTGGATTTATTGTGTCTTCTACTTGCCCTCAACATCTTTGTTTCGTAAAATGCCTTTTAGGATTCCTTGCTGCTTGGAAAAATTCATGTGGCACTTCTGAAGCTTCTTCTATCTAATGTTGAAGCCGAGCTTGGCTGTGGATCTATACCTCATTTGAGCAAATCATGCAATTTTCTTGCATTTATTCACTCGGTGAGTTATTAACAAACAGCATATAATCGTGCAGATCACAGACATTTACAGTTCATTTAAACTTATGATAATGTTGTATGGTCATATTGACCATTTCATTTGGGTACATATATGTCACAGCAGTTTTCTAAAGGCTCATATGTTTGGAACTTTGTTGGTAACAAAAAGAGAGTGCAATCTATAAGACTGTTGTCATGTTTCTTTACAGGGAAGTTAAATACCGCTGAAAGTAGCAATATGATATCAGAAAAATTTAAAGAATATAGGAAAGAGGATATCATCTTATAATCAAAAGTTTGACGTGACTACAGAAAAGGTGTACACTCCAGAATGTCTGATAGATACGCTTAGGTGACAAGAAATTTTCTGAACAAAATCATAATCAGACTATTAGTAGTCCATCCATATGCACTTTTAGAAGATCCACTTGCTATTTGTGGTATAGTTGATCAGAGATACTTATTTTTGTCAAACTCTTTAGACTTTTTTGCTCATCTCTTAAATCAATTGTTATTTCATATTATTTTGACAAAATTGAATGGAAGTACTCAATAACTAAGCATCTTTGTCAAATGATTTGGCAGGTTGAAAATCAAGAATCCACTCTGGAATTCTGGAAGAGATCGCTAAACCCTTTAACATGGACAGAAATACTGCGTCAAGTACTGGTTGCCGCTGGTTTTGGTTCAAAGCAAGGTGCAATGCGAAGGGATGCCCTTAGCAAGGTCTTCTAATTTAACTACCGTAGTTGCAATTGATTTTTCCAAGCTCCATTTCCTCTCTAGTAAATGTATTTAATTATCAATACATCTGTATTCTGCAAGTTAAGTGCTATAGATGCCTAATAATATGTGTTCATCACTCAAAACTTTGAGCATTCAAAGCCTTATTGGCAATTGTTATTTAAGATCTGTCATTACCCTGAATAATCTGTTTCTACCTTGAGGCAGATACGCAATTGGAAAGATTCATTTTCCATACCATCTGTTGAGCATATGTTTAGCATTATCGTGCATTCCTAAATAACATCTGTTGAGCATATGTTTATTTGTCTCCGCTTGTCTCTGGAATTATTTGCTTTAATGACCAGACATGCACGGGAGCCTTTATTTACTTTCTTATGGTGGTTTTATTTATGATCTACAATTAATAAGCTTTATCTGTTGTTGCATAAACCTATCTGTAAATGTAAAATTTGGTTTTTGAAATTGAATCTTCTGTTATCTAGGAAATGAGCCTTATGGTGAAGTATGGTTTACGCCCTGGTACTTTGAAGGGTGAATTGTTTAGAGTTCTGCTAGAGCAAGGAATTCATGGGTTGAAAGTTTCTGAGTTGGCGAAGTCATTGCAGGTAATTTTCTTGAAAATGTTGTTATCATAATCTCTCAAGTTTTAATTGTCAAGTTGATACCAGCCAAGCACAGCATTCCACTTGAATTAGTGATGGACTTTGTTTTTGTTTTGCAGATTTCTGAATTGAACCTTTCCAGTGGAATAGAGGAACTAGAGTCTTTAATTGGTTCAACTCTTTCAAGTGATATTACATTATTTGAAAAGATTTCATCATCCACATATCGTGTGCGTATTAATTCTTCTGAAAAGGAAGTGGAGGAATCCCAATCAGATACCGAAGACTCTGGAGCAGTTGATGATGACCTCAGTGACAGTGGTACATGTAGCAGTGATGATGATTCTGGATGCAATTCAGGAAATTCCCAAATTAAAAAGCTGACTTATATGAACCATGGGAAAAGTAAAGATAACATGGTGACAGTATACACCGAAATTGATGAGAGCCATCCAGGAGAAGTATGGTTGTTAGGGCTAATGGAAGGCGAATATTCAGATTTAAGCATTGAAGAAAGGTTGAGCGCAATAGTGGCTCTAATTGATCTTCTTCATGCGGGTTCTAGTTTCAGAATGGAGGTAACATTAGAATCTTTGCATGGACTTTGAAACCTTCTCTTTGTTTTTATTTTTCCCTACTGTGAGGTTGCCCTATTAAATGGAACGTGTTCAGTCCCTTGTAAGATAATATCATCTTAATGGTGCAAACTGCATTATATATAAAATACTTTGACAGTAAATATTATTTGAATATTCAATGAGATTCAAGTAGCCGTAATTATCATGGTGGTTTATAAGTTTAATATTGGTTCGTATTATTGTTTTCCTTAAAATTGGATCTACCTTTTGGGTTCCACATATGTGACCTGACTGAAGTCCTGATGGGTTCATTACGGCTACCTTCTTTGGCTTCTCCAAACAAAAACAAAAAAACAGAAACTGATAGCTTCTTGTTGTCTTTGTCTATGTCGTGTATCATGTATTTCCTCACTGAGTTCTTAAATGTTCTTCAATTGTAACTAAAGTTTTCAACAGAATTTAAACATGCATGGTATTCAAGTAATTTCAGCAGATTAAACATGTCTCTCATTTTCTTCTTATTCCTTTATAGGATCCTGTAAATGCTATTGCTGAATGCGTTCCTAGCAGTCTTCATTCTGGTTCAGGGGCGAAAATTAAGAGGTTATCAACTAAACAACAGGGCATGCCCAGGCCATCCTGGGTCCATGCAGGACATACGAGTGGTGCAAAAGAAGATTATACATTAAAGTTTCACCCTATAGATTCTTCAGGGTCAATCTCAAAGTTCTCTGACGAGAGATTCTCTACAAAAGAGAAAAATGGAAAAGAAAGAGAAGTGCGGTTTGACATACACCCAATGCAATCTGTGTTTTTGGGGTCTGATCGTAGATACAATAGATACTGGCTTTTCTTGGGTCCTTGTAATGCATATGACCCAGGACATAGAAGGGTTTATTTCGAATCTTCAGAAGATGGTCACTGGGAGGTGATTGATACAGAAGAGGTATTCTGCTGAATTTTTGTTATACGATCAATGTGATTGTAGTACATATTGCTTGACCTTGTATAAGTTATAATATTTACTTGCTTTTTCTTAAACCAAATGCAGGCTCTGTGTGCTTTGTTGTCAGTTTTGGATGACAGGGGTAAACGAGAGGCTCTTCTTATTGAATCCCTGGAGAAACGAATAGCGTTTCTGTGCCAAGCGATGTCAAGTAGAATGGTAAATAGTGATAGAATTGACAACTTGGCGCAATCTGATCAATCTGAGCTGGATAGTGTTAGAGAAGACACTTATTCACCAGTATCTGATGTAGACAACAACTTATCTGGAATTGCAAATGATTCTCTGCCTTCATCTGGAGTTGTGGTTCTTGAAGTTAGAAAGAAAGGAGAACAACAGAAACAGAAATGGAGCCGAATCCAAGCATTTGATTCCTGGTTATGGAATTCCTTTTACCTAGATCTTAATGCTGTCAAACATGGTAAACGATCATATTTTGATACACTTACTAGATGTGAAAGTTGTCATGATTTGTATTGGAGAGATGAGAAGCACTGCAGGATTTGCCATACAACATTTGAGCTTCATTTTGATCTGGAAGAAAGGTATGCCATCCATGTAGCCACATGTAAGGAGAAAGAAGCGAGTGATACTTTTCCTAAGCATAAGGTCCTCTCATCACAGATCCAATCACTAAAAGCTGCGATGCATGCAATTGAGGTAACCCATCATTTGGATTTTAGCTTTGCATTTTCTGATATTTGTTTGTTATAGTAATGAAGATGCCTCCGGTTAAAAAGATTTCAAGCTACACATATCTTTGATAGACTGGAGGAGAATAGGACTTCAGTTGAGGATCAACCTAGGAATGAATTAAGTGTTCATGGTTTGGATAATTTGAATGTGACTTTTGAGATTTATGTGCAATCAAATCTGATAGCTTTTATATAATAAAAAAAAGAAGAGAAAATCTCTGAAGTGCAATAAGATTTTAGATGAAGGGATGCGGGATGGCTGGAAAACAAGGCCAAAAGAGGAATTTAGCATGTGTTACTGGGAAGGGATTGATGAAAATGCATACTGCTGTGAATGTAGCAGAATGGTTGATTAGTATCCACCTGCCCTATCTGATTAGTTCGGGCCTCTGGTAGCTAACCCTAAATAGTGGGATTATTTTAGTTGGATTTTGGGGCCTGAACCTTTTGATTGTCTGATGCTTAAAACAGGTTTTCTAGGTTATATATCGAAGACATTTCTATTCGCCCCAAAGTTTTTAATGTTTTTCTGTGCTATATTGATCTCCACTTCCCTCTGCTTTGTGCAGTCAGTCATGCCAGAAGATGCTTTGTTGGGTGCTTGGAAAAAATCTGCTCATAAGCTTTGGGTGAAACGACTAAGACGTACCTCATCTTTGGCTGAGCTTTTGCAGGTTTTCTATTTTCCTCTTTTCACACTATCTATTTTTTGTTTATTTTCTAGTCGGAACCATCAGTTTCTTTATTGTTTACTCGTGCAGGTTCTTGGTGATTTTGTTGGTGCCATCAACGAGGACCGATTATATGAATGCAATGCAGTGCAAGGTTCTTGTAATTTTAGTGAAGAACTGATTGCGTCCTTTGCATGTATGCCCCAAACAACATCTGCAGTTGCACTTTGGTTGGTGAGATTGGATGCCTTACTTGCTCCATACTTGGAAAGAGCCCATTCTCAGAAAAGGCTGGAAATTAGTGTCAGAGGTAATGATTGAATATAATGCAGATTGGTGCTTGACAATTGAGTGACTACTTAATTGTTTTCATAGCTGTTCAAATTTTCGCCATCTTAAAAGCTTCTTTTACTTCAGGGAAGCATGCTCCAAAGCAATAGCACCGCCTTTTTTCGGTAGATTAGCCAAATTCAATCCCACATTTTTTTGACAGAGGAGCATTTATATGTCCATTGTACTGCCAGATCAGTGGAACTGTTGCAGGCTTTGAAACCGTGGTACTTTGCATGAAGCTGTGCTTCAAGTTTTCTATTTAGTTGCCATATATGGCCATTGAGTCGTTAGATGTACAGCATGAAGGAAAGTTGGACGTTTAATAGATACAAGAGTTTCATATCACTGAAACCTGCTCCAGAGAAATATCCTTACGTTTATCCTGTATTCGCTTGTGAAGAATATGGCAGCCTCTTTACTGTCTCAGTCAATGGAGGATTCAGATTTTGTTAATGCATGCTTGTTCTAGTTTTTTAAAGCAGGAATAAAATGTTGTCAAATGTACATTGTTGTAAAGAAAAACAAAATACTGTTTTTTTTTTTTTAATAAAAAAAAAATAGAAGATTTGAAAGTCATCTTTGTGATAATCTTTTGTAGCTAGAACAATGTTCATTGTAGTTGAATATCCTCGACCTCACAGTTTGTTGCCAAAGACTTGTTGGTTTATTGAAATTTGTATTTCTTCATTGTGGTTCTTGTAGCTATTGATTGGTAAAAACATTTAGGGTTTGGCTGTACTTTTTCTATGGCGTTTTTTAAGATAATAGTTGCTGCGTAATTGCATGAAAAACTCCATGCATTCCCCGAAGCCTTCTGGGTTTCAGTAGCAATTCTCAGTGTCTTGAGCAACAAACTTTATATATATGCCTCAGTCTTTGTGGCCATTTTAACCTTAAAATTATCAGTTGAAGAGGAAGGAAGAAACTGAGAGGGATGATGCCGAGGAGGAAATAAATATGAAGAGGAAGAAATATCTTTATCTTGCACTGAATAATTATCACCTTGAATAATCTCAAATGAGTTCTCTTCATTGCTAGCTTTTACAACTTGTTTTGAGAGGTTTGTATATTTTGTTTTAAAGTTGAATAAATATGTAAAATTTACTTGTGGAATTTATTTTAAAGAGTATATATGTTGTGTGTATGGTGACTTTTTTCGGGCCACCTATTTTACAAATTTTTTTTTTTTGTTGGAAACTATTTTACTAATTAAAAATCAATGAGAAGTGAAAAATAGTACATGTCCCTTTGTTAGAGACATGAGCTATCTTTCCCGTGTATATTTTTTGCCTTACGCATTAAGGATTAAATGTGATAATTAATTGGCTTATAAAAAACACGTCACTACCTATATTATAGAAAGCAGCATACACGATTAAATATAAAGTTTATTTATTTATAGTTGGAGCATAAATGTAAGTTAAAAATTACTCTTCAATTAATGGTAAGTATTTTTATAGAGCATCTGCTTCAGCAAAAGACAAAATAATGGTAAGCAAAAAAAATGACCCTAAACCAGCCTAGGTCTTTTAATTTTTTTTTTTTTCCTGACTTTAAAGAAAACCTACGTCAACAACGTGATGATAAGAGCATATGTGTGTACAAAAATCAGTGCGGCGGATGAAACTCTTTCTTCATTTGGGTGGTTGTTGCTGTGTAAGAAAATGCTCTGCGATGGCATTTCCCCAAATTGTCTCCCGTGAACAAGTTGTTAAGTATGGGCTCGACATGATGTTTTTGTTCAAAATTCGTTGATTGGCATGTGGGTTTCTGAATAGTGCACGTACATTTTGATGAAATGTTGGAAATGGATGTTGTTTTGTGGAACAGATGATTAAGGGGTATTTGAGAAGTGGGAATCTTATGAGGGATTGAATCTGTTTGGGAAGATGAACAAGAGAACCATTATTACTTCGAGGCAATGAAAAACCATAGTATAGCTAGTTTATTTGCACCAAGGTATGATGATTGTGGAAATTCAGAATCATTGCAAGAATTTCCTAAACTGTATGTATTTTGCAGAGAGGTGAGAACTTAATCATACATGTTACTGCCTCAATCTAAAACTATTATTCTACCGTTCGGGTACAAGATTTTCAGGTAAGTTCTGAGTACGAGAGGTCTTAATTAATATATACTTAGCTTTGGCCCTTAGCATAATTGGAACTCAATTGCAATGTAGAGTTGACTTAATTAGGCCTGCAGCTTTCCAAATTGAGCATGGACTTCAAACACCAAATGCATGATATTATTTAATCCACTATATCAATGTAAATTACAGTTTTCTAATATATATTTCTGTGATGCTTTGCAGGAAAAGTAGTGTCCATAGACCAAAATTTCCAACAGACCATATGGCACTATCATGCAGGGTGTCAAGTTGGGAGGGTTGTTGATAAAGGATATAGAGTTCTTGGAATTGATTCTCTGAGGTTATTGATGGTTCAATGTTTTATCACACCCCGGGTGCCAATCCTCAAGCTACTGTCATGATGCTTGGAAGGCAAGTATACTTGGAAAACATATCATATATACGTAATCTTCACGAAAATCTTCTACTAATTGCTGCTTAAACCTGCATTTTGGTTTCGTTTGTTGTGCATGTGGTGCAGGTACATGGGGCAAAGGATTCTGCATGACAGATTAGTCCATGGATCAAAAAAGAAAAATTGATCTGGTCACTTATGTTTCCCAAACATAAAGTCAATTAGTGATTACTGGAATATTTGTCTCTGAGACATTTGATTAATATTGTAGAGATTGGAACCTAAAATTTTAAAATCTATATAGTTGATGTCATGTTTATTTACCTATCATCACATTTGGTGTTGAATTGATCAGATCTGGTATGGTTCAAGCAAAACTTTTCTGTACTCAGCTTGATTAGATTAGCCTTCCTGTAATTAAATATATGCCTTACTATTAAAACTAAATTAGCTCTAAAAATAATTACTTAGTTTTTGTTTATTTTGTTAAGAGCGTAATTAGGAAGGAAACTAGTAAGCAGGGTGAGGATGACACAACACAACTGCAAGCACTTTCGGAACTTTTGATCACATGGGCTGCTCTAACTTCATGAAGTCCTTCAGGTAGGCCTTATTTTTCTACAATTGTGATGATTTTTTTGCACATCGTTCGCAAAAGAAAGATTTGAAAAATGATTACCAAATTAATGAATGAGGCATTGCGCACAATCATGGCATGGTTGTGCAGCAGATTAACTAAAGTCAAACTAATTTGGAGATCCTATAATGATGGCTCACTATAAAAGTGAGACTCTTTTGTATTCAAGACAGAAATTACTACTATACAGATGTAGGCAAGAAAGAAAAGAAGACGAATATGATTAGGATATGCTGTCAGCCCTTCTTTCTCAGGCCCTTATGATAATATGGGGAGGCATCTCCTTTCATCTACTTTTTTTCCTGCTTCAACTTCAGTGCACATTTTCATGGACCCAGAGAGTGGAAGAATCTCATATGCTAGGAAAGAGAGCTTTCAAGGCTCGGATAAGGAGGAGAAAAATCTAGCAGCAGAATGAGCCCTGGCCCCAACAAAATCCCTGAAAAGCAGCCCTTGATGGATGTTCACAGCATAATCCTCAGGATATGCCATTTGTGCTTACTGGTTTATTCCATATCTTGGAGTCTTTGAGCCCTTATATAACTTGTGCCGGTCCATCATTGAAACACAAGCAGGAGCATCTATACATACTAGAAGAAGTACTTGTCAAATAAGCAAAGCAGTCATAGGGCTCCTCTTTCTTGGCAGGCACTGGTGACTGATGCAGCTACAAATGTACAATCATTTTCATTGACCTGCCAAGAAAGAGTTGCCCTACGATTGCTTTGGCTTAATTATATTTGCAGCCTGTCTGATCATGCAGTAGAGCCCTATCATGCAAAACATAGGCTAGCCAAGGATATACGTAGGTTTTGTCATATTTGAAAATAATGGTAGAGGTAGAGCTATAATACTAAAGTTATTTTTGTTCTACAAAGTTGTTCTGCTTTGTGACTAAGCAAGGGAAATAGTGTGATTTTACAAGCAATTACTAATTTCCCTGATCCCTTTTGTCAGTCGTGGCCATATAGCTTTGTCTGAGAGGATGTTCTTGCTGTGTGCTTATAGTTAGATCTATTTAATATTATTATTTTAACCGTATCTACCTTTCCCTAACCAATGACCAGAAGCAAACCATTTTGATCCTAATCGTAATATGGAATTTGTGATTCCATCTGAAGTATTTGTTTATTTGTTTCATTTTCTTCATGTCTGTTCTGTGTTTTCAACTTTTGAAACTTTACCAGCCGAAGAGGTTATGCCTGTTCTTCATATGTTCTTACAAAGTCTGAATTCAGTCCCCGCCAGCTGAAGAGGTTATGCTAATCTTTTATTTTGCTTTTTATTTATTTATTATTATTTATAAATCAAGTCATCCCACACTTTCTTTTCTATTTTTTTCTGTCTTCTTTCTCTGGATAAACCCATAACTTATTACTAGTCTACATACTCAACGACTTTTTTGAAAATGATTTTGAAAAAAAATATTGAGTTTGGACCTTCACTCTCAGTTCTAGTGTAGTAGTATGTGTATATATTGCACCATTCTAAATGAGTTATATTGCTCACACACATCACCTATTAAGATATAACCTCATGGACAAAGCCATGAGATTTGTTTCAGTTTTCAGATTTCTAAGCATTGCAACCATTACTACCATTAGCTTATGCAATGGAAATTTGGGTGTGCCTCGTAAACAAAATGAGAGACAAGCACTTCTAATGTTCAAGCAAGATCTCAAGGATCCTTCAAATAGGCTTTTATCTTGGGTTGGTGAGGGAGATTTTTGCAATTGGACTGGAGTTGTTTGCGACAATTTAACCGGTCATGTCCGTGAGCTGCACCTTGGAAATTATTATTCAGATGAGTATCTGAATTACAGTTTGTATCAAGAAAACTTTTTGGGTGGCAAGGTAAATACTTCTCTACTAAATTTAAAGCATCTGAGCTACATGGATCTAAGCAACAATGATTTTGGAGGAATAAAGATACCTAGCTTCTTAGGTTCTCTTAAAAGTTTAAGATATCTTAACTCTCAGACTCAAAGTTCGCTGGAATAATTCCGCATCAATTGGGAAATCTCTCGAGTCTACACTCTCTAGGACTCCGGAGTAAAAGCTACTACTAGATGAAGGTTGAGAATCTCCAATGGCTTTCTGGTCTTTCGAGCTTGCAGAACCTGGACATGAGTGTGTAGATCTTAGCAAAGCATCTGATTGGTTTCAGGTGACAAACACACTCCCCTCTATGCTGGTAGAGTTGCATATGTCCGGTTGTGAACTCAATCAAATACCAGTTGGTGTTGCAAACATGACAAGGCTTAAAGTTGTTAATCTCAGGTGGAACGTCATCTGGGGTACCATACCTCAATGGTTGTACACTTGTAGCAATCTTGAGTCCCTATCCCTTTATTTGAATCTCTTGCGAGGTGAAATTTTAAGTTCCATTGGAAACTTGACAGCCATTGTCAATCTTGACTTGTCTGCTAATCAAATCGAAGGGAAAATGCCAAACTCGTTGGGAAATCTTTGTAAGTTGACGGTTCTTGATCTGTCAAGGAACTATTTCAATGGAAGCGTATCAGAAATGGAGTCACTGAAGCTGTCTACAAATGATTTTTCAGGTCCGCTATCCGATCAGCTAGGAAATTTCAGACATTTACGCCTCCTTGCTCTTTTGAGTAATTCAATATCAGGTCCAATTCCAGTTACCTTGGGAATTCTGTCATTCCAAGAAGAGGCAAGCATTTCTGAAAATCATTTTAATCGAACTCTTCCAAAAACTACTGGTCAACTCAAAATGGTAACGGCGTCTTATGTAAAGCGTATAGCAGGCCGGCTATAATATTTATTTAAAAAAAATAAAATAAAGACTCCATTAGAGCCGGGCGGCTATACTCTTTTAAAATATATATATATATATCTCCAGAGTATAGCCGGGCGGCTATACGCTTTTAATAAAAAATATCCGGAGTATAGCCGAACAGCTATACGATTATAAAAAAGCCCTAAGCCCATTTAGCCACGTGTCAAAAATACTATACCCGAGCGGCTATACTATTTTTTATAATAAAAACCGTGGTATACCCGCGCGGCTATACTTCATTTATATTATAAAAAGAGACCCGCCGGTCGCCTAGTGCCTAGAGCCCATTTCGCCACGTGTCAAAAATAGTATTGCCGCCCGGCTATACTAATATTTTAAAATAAGTATAGCCAGGCGGCAATACTAATATTGTCTACCCTAATAATTAGGTATGTTATCTTATATTTACCTGGTAATTAGGTACATTATCTTATATTTACCTAATAATTAGGTATATTATCTCATATTTACCTAGTAATCAGGTAAATATTTGTTGGGAAGACATCATCAATAATACTCCTACTTTCATTGTTTTATATGAACTTTTTTTATATTTGTTCTTATGCTTGAAACCTCACAAATCACCCTTATGGATAGGTGCAGTTTTATGTTGGTGCTTGCCTACGGGTTTTAAGTTTCATTGTAAGATAAAATATGTGGGTCATTACTTTCATGACTTAAATTGTACTTTATCTATATATTAGGTAAATATTGCAACTGTTAATTGTTAAAGTATTTTACTTGACGAAACGTTTATTTTTGTTGTACAGATGTTTCATGGCAGCAATAGAAGGATTCAAATTTTAAAATATGAAATCCATTTAGAAGGAAAGAATCGATACATTAATTTGAATTTTCAATTAATGTTCTTTTCTTATTTACCTAAAAGGGTAAAATGGACACAAGAAATTTTTTATAAAAGTCAATGGACCCAAATAAGGTGTTGACTAAATCCAATGACAATTACAGATTTTGGACTTAGATCGAAGAACCCCTTTATTATTAAAAAAACCCCGAGATGGAAAAGGTTTGATGATGGTTTGGCGGGCAGCCAATCCTGATGCTAGATAAGTAAGTGAAAAAATTGTTCTTGCAAATATATGGTTTAAGTTAGCAGATTTAGCAACATTCATTTTGCTTTTGGATGCAAGGTGGAATCTAACAATGAGAATCAGACTCTGCCAAGCAAAGAAAAATGTGAAAACTGTAAACATGAGTTATTTAAATAAGTATGTAAATATATTGTGAATATTAGGAGTCCTTTTTTAGGAAGGATTTATTGTTGTGTCCTTTATTGATTAGTGTTTCCTTGTAGAGTAAGGATTGTATCACTACAAAAAAACAGGCTAGATGCGACGCTAGAAACCCGTCGTGAAAGATCAAGCATACGTCGCAAATGCCTTTTTACGACGGTCTTGCGACGCTTGTTCACGCGTCGCAACCAACTGGTGTCGCAAAAGGTTCTGATGCTTATTACGACGGTTTTATCCGTCGTGAAAACCAATTACAACGGCAAGCCTAGTGTCGCAACCGTTTCTTCGTCGGATTTAAAAATAATTATTACGACACTTTGAACCCGTCGTAAATAGTAATAACGACGGCTATTGAATGTCGTAAATACAAATACATATCCAACAAAAACTAAATTTACGTCATTTGTTTTTTATATTCACAATAAGAGTAAGACACTCACCAAAACTAAAATAACATAGTGTATTATGATACATTCAAGTATTCTTACTAATTACTAACATTAATATAATTAAAAAAAAACATTCATGTATCACTGTTACATTTGATATATTAACTAAATGTAAGTAACAATCGCGGAAAGAATAATTTAAAGTCAAAGGGCGAACAACATTGTCTCTAAAGTGAATAAACACATTTTTGGTTTCAAATGTCCAAACAAAGTTCACAAGATTATACTAAGAGAATTATGATTGTATTTGATCCTTCACCCGAACCTGAAAAAAGAAATTTAAAAACCATTAATAAATTATTTTTAAAAATTACAATTTTTCTTGAGTCATAAATATTTGTGAACACACCTTTTTCATGCTTTTATGCTTCTGGGTCAAATTGATGCTGTTGTTCAGCACTCACACTAAGTCTTCGTTGGTGTAGGCTTGATGCATCTGGAATCTGTAACTCACCAATATATATATACACACAAAAAGTTAGATGGAAATCAATATTAATTAACTCTTCACTATAATTTATTCTTTATAATAAAGTAAAAAGAGATCAAAGTTACACTAAAACATATTATACCTGTTCACTTCCACTTTCAGTTGGGTTAGCTTGGAAACCAACATGAGCTTTCATGAGATGGATTTGCGAACTCAGATCCTCATACTTGGATTGGAGATCTCCAAGTTTAGATTCATA
>NC_047652.1:1958588-2007506 GCF_902201215.1 Prunus dulcis | reverse complement strand
ATTTGATAAATATTTCAGAATCAGAAGTGGGAGAATTTCTGATCAGTAATAGTTGCAGCTATTTTTGAGTGCCAACAAACAAGCCGGAGAAGAAAAGGAGTGAGAAGGAGTTATAAAAGTAAAGCTAAATTATATAAGTACATTGCCATTAGTTATCCATAAAAACTCAAGAATATATAAGTAAACAGCAGGAAAACTTGCAGTAACAGTTCCAGCAGATATATAGTGTACACAATGTAAAAAATTGGTATTGGTTTTAGTTCCACTGAACTTAAAAGTCAAGATTTCGATTGCATTCCTAATTATATACAATGCTAGATAAGGGCTAACCTCTATTTCTAGATTCTTTGCTTTAAGTAAGGCATCCTTGCAAAGAAGTTCATGCTGTAGTGTTTTTACCTGGTATTGACAAAGAAAGAAGTCTTTATGAGAAGTGAGGACTTCACAAACATAGTACCTACATTCGGTTATTGACAAGCGTACCTTTTCTCTTCCTAAATTAAGCTCCTGTAGAATCAATAACAGAGAGTAATTACCAGAGACACTTAGGCACTAAGATTAATGTAGAAAAGAGTTTAGGCACTAAGATTAATGTGAAAAACACACCGCTAACATCCGGCTGTTTGATTGAGCAAGATTCAAATTTTGTTGCTGCAATTTCTGAAGACTAATCCGCAGTTTCTGCAACTCAGCTCCACTTAATTCAACGATTTTACTGTTCAAATATAATTAAAGGAAAACCCTTCTCCATCTCAGAAAAATTGAGCAACATGCCAAAACCAAGACATACCAAAGAAAAGGGAACAACTTTGAGTGTCATCGTTTCTATTTCAACCTACTCTTGTACTTCAGTTTCTCGGGGCACAATCTCAGTAACCAAACAGAAAATAAAAATTGAAGAACAATAGAAGGATACTTCCTTTCCGAGACAAGTCTCATCAAAGTCATTCTTTCCTGTTTCAGAATTTCACAACACAAAACCGCTAAGAAAATCTAACAAAAAATACGAAAAGAATAAAAATCGAAGGGGACCCAAGTGAGATTTTACCCTCATGAGCTGGTCAATGTAGTCCTTATCAGTAGGACAATCTTCTGGGGGATTTTCATCTTTGCTAATAGCTTTCGCAGTCTGCAAATTAGTGATGTCGGTTAGCTTCTTCCGCATCATGCTACCCAAAGAAGATCTCTTGGCCATTCTCTCACTTCTTACGTTTGAAACCCTAATTTAACTTCAACAATCACAATTGGGTTTTCAAGAAATGTGGTCCAAACATGAAAAACAGAGATTTCTGGGAGACAAAGCACTTCAATTGAAAAGAACCCAGATGGGAATTGGGAAATTAAACAAACAAGCCAGTGAATTGCAGAGGATTAAAAGACCGCAAAGTAGAGTTTTAAAAAAAGCATAAATGGCTATACTTTTTGAAATCTGGGAGGGAAACTAATCAAATGGCTGAAGAGTAAAGATCGAATAAAACCCTAATTTTATTTCTTTTGTCGCTATGAAGCAAAAAGTTGGGTTCTTCTGAGCAAACAGAGAGAGAGAAGAAAGGAAGGGAAAACAAAGAGGAAAGCAAAGCAAAGTGGCAAAGTATGTATGTTCGGAGTGAGGTTCGGTTTCACAACGGCTTTCCGAAGCCAAGGTGAGAAAGTATCCGAACCTGATTTTGAATATAACAACGAGCCTAGCCTTGTTTTTGGAATCAACTACCAATTTTTAGCTACATCAATACTTTATTTTTGGTTGAAAGCTAATCCCTATAGTTGTAGTTAAAAATAAAAATAAACAAATAAGTGTGATTTAAATTTAAATTTCGAGCAATTTACTTGAAGGAAATGTAAAATTTTAACCTAATTTCATCAAAACTGAAAAATTTACACATAAATGTGAAATTATGATGAAGAAATTGTACACCGTTTGATCATTGTAACAGAATCATAACGGTGACTATACACTAAGACAAGTTTTAAGCTAAAGTAATAACTTCAGTTTGACAAAAAAAAGAAAACAAAAAAGAAAAGAGTAATAATTTATTTTCTGATAAATTCTTCCTACTATTTTTAGAGAGACTAACTTGGTTGCTAACTGCTTTTATTCACAGTTGTTTATTTTCGCAACACAGCAGAAACAGGTTTTTTAAAAGTACAGCAATACCAAACTAGCCCTAATGAAATCTTGATTAAGAGCAAAAGGCATTTGTATTTAGTCTCATATCTTTTAAAACTAACCCAATTAAAATTGAATGACATTTTTCCTCTCTAATTTAGGGGTTTGAAAGAAAATTCGAAAGCAATTTAAAACTAGGTAGGGAAGAAGCCATTGTTGCTCTGCATTTGTCTCCAATTACATAATACATTACCAATATATCCATTACAGAGAAACTTAGTGAGGGAGGAAAGAAGCAAAGAACCCCCAATATGCTTCAAAACGTCCTGCTTCAGGATCCTGACTCAATACAACTCCAGTTGTTAGCAATTCATAATGTATCAGGGCACTTTCTTCCTGATTCTTGACCATTCATTTGAGTGAAATTCTTTCCTCTCTTGTGTTGTTGTAAAACACTTAAAAAAAGAAGATGAAGAAATGGTAACTTGCATCAGCCTTTTTTTGTCTATGCAGCTTACGACTGCTAGTTCCTGCGTGGCTATGTTCATCACAACCAACCAGGCAGTTTACAAAGTGTCGTATGGGCCTGGTATCTCTCCTCACCAGCCTTGCCATGTTTCGTTCTTTGGGTAGGAGAGTACTACTAATGAGTTGAGTTTTGCCCGTTCATTTGCGCCGCAGTCTACCAACCTGTTCAAAACATAGCACAATTGGTTGGTTATGCAAGGCAGTAGTGGCAAACAAAATGGAAAAAGAAGTAGCAAAACAATTTAGCACCACACAATTTAGTTTTGGGAGAGTACTTAAAAATAACAGCAGTCGAATCATGCACAATATTAAATTAATACTAAGTTTAGCATCAGTTTGCAAGTTTTAAGATATGACGCAAGTGAAGTGATGATATTGGAAACGGGGAAGGGGTTTATCGCCAAAAAAAGAAGGAACAAGGAGGCACAAACAAAGCCCAAGTAGTTATGGAAGATCTAGAGTGATCTCAGACATCCGACCAGAAAACAAAAACAAAAAACAAAAAATTCTAAGAATACCAGATTTTAACAAAGTATTTCGGATCAACTTCCCCACACAGCAGACTAGAAAGAAACCATGAGATCCGCCTGCCTATCACTACAACAAAGTGGCTTAGCGTGCAGTTTGAAAAAGCAAACTGAACTTTACCCAAAAGAAAAAGAAAACAGATAACACTGAGAAAAATAAACAAGGAACAAAGCTTGAAACCTTAATTAAAGAGAAAGCAAGCAGTGGCGGAGCCGATCTTCTACACTAGGATCGAGTGGAGGCCTATATATACTGGGAAGGGAAGGAGAGAAGGTTCCTTTTAATGAAAATTATAAGAAGACGAACTCTTGCATATATATATATATATATATATATATATATATATATATATATAGACACCAAGGAAAATAAAAAAGAAGCTAAATTTTGCTTGGTGTCTATATATACAAGATCTGAAATTTTTGGACTCATCTTCTCATCCAACAGAATATTACTTACCTTAAAACAGGAATCATGGTGGAGATAAACAAGTTCTCTAGCAATACCTTGAATAATATTGAAGCGTTTAGCCCAATCAAACACTGCTCTTCTCATTGGACCTACTCAATACACCCATTGACATTAGAAATGAATTCAATAGTCTCCCTGAGTTCGGAATACTAGGATAGGAAGTGTTAGTGTATAGGTGTAGCTGCTGTAATGGAATTAGAATAGGAAGGTTCTATTCTAGAAGGCTGCCTTGGATCACAGTCCAAGTGTACAGCTGTGAATGTAATAGCATTTGCCACTTGTCATTATCTTATAGGGTTATGAAAGTTTGGTTAGATTGTGTGATGTAATAGGGGAACATTTCCTTTGTAACGGTTTTGGTCAGCAAGAGAATATATGCATGTTTTTGGTGCTGGGCTGAGACAGCTAGCAATCTTCTCCAAAGCTCTCTCTCTCTCATTCACACAAATCTGACCTCCCCTAATCCAAAAGCTCTCTGCATGTTCATTAAGTTTTATTACATGTTTTGATTGAATACATATGCATGATCATGTTCTGCAAATGTTAACATGGCCTCAGAGCCAGGTTTGATCTTGTAATACTGGGAGTTTTCTGTGCTAAGCTATTGGAGCTGCAGCTGAGCTAGAGTTCTGCTAATCTAAGTCTAACATGGCTGGATCAAGTGGTGGTGAGTTGAGAGCACCAATCTTCAATGGTGAGAACTACGATTTCTGGAGCATTAGGATGAAGACCATCTTCAAATCTCATGGACTGTGGGATTTTGTGATCAAAGGACTTGATGGATGGATCTGAAGAAGTCAGATGAATCTGATGATCAGAAAAAGGAGACAGAAGAATCAAGTGGGAAAGGCATGGTTGCTGAGGTACTCATGAAGGATGCCAAGGCCCTTGGATTGATTCAAGGAGCAGTTTCAGAGGAGATATTCCCACGAATATCTCATGAAGAGACATCAAAAGGTGCCTGGAGTATTCTGCAGCAAGAATTCCATGGAGATAAGCAGGTAAGGAGTGTTAAATTGCAAGGCCTTAGAAGAGAATTTGAATATACAAGAATGAAGGATGATGAATCCTTAACTGTCTATGTTACTAAACTATTTGATTTAATTAATCAAATGAGAAGTTATGGGGAGGAATTGCCTAGGGAGAGAATTGTTCAAAAACTGCTTATTAGTCTGCCATCTACCTATGACTCTATCTGTTCAGTTATTGAACATTCTAGAGATCTAAATGAGATTGAGGTGCAGGAGGTTGTAGCCTCACTAAAGAGCTTTGAGTTGCGTTTAGATAGGCATTCTGAAAACAGAACAGAGAAGGCATTTGCTAGCCTTAGTGTAGATGCCAAACAGACCAAGACTGGAGAACAGAACAGCAAGCAGAATAAAAATTGGAAATCCAAAGGCAAGAAGTGGGATAACAAGGCAAGTGAAGGCACTAAAACTCCCTGCAAGCACTGTGGTAAGCTACATTTTGGTGAATGTCGATTCAAGGGCAAGCCAAAGTGTTATAACTGTGATAAGCTTGGCCACATTGCAAAAGACTGCTACAGCAAGAAAACACCACAGCAGGTCAACTATGCTACTCAAGTGGAAGCTGCACCAACAATGTTCTATGCTAGCAATGTAAGTGGTGCTGGTGTAACAAGGGATGAAGAGATCTGGTATTTGGACAGTGGGTGTAGTAATCACATGACAGGAAAAGAGGATTTGTTGGTGGATATTGACAGAAAGGTGACTGCCAAGGTTGAAATGGGAACTGGACAGCTTGTAGAAGTAACTGGAAAAGGCACTATTGTGGTTGAAACCAAAGCAGGCAAGAGACATATCAAAGAAATAATGCTTGTACCTGGACTGAAAGAGAACTTACTCAGTGTAGGACAGATGATAGAACATGGCTATTATTTGGTATTTGGTGATCACAAGGTGGAAATCTACAATGACAGCTCTCATACAAATCTGGTGGCAAAGGTTCAGATGAAAGGAAACAGAAGCTTTCCTTTGAAGTTGCAAGCTGAAATGCACTTTGCTTATAGAGCAAGTGTAGACCATTCCACTGATCTCTGGCATAGAAGGTTTGGACATCTCAATATGAGTAGTCTAAAACTATTGAAAGAACAAGATATGGTAGTAGGGCTGCCAGAAATTAAAGAAGATAGACAGGTATGTGAGGGGTGTGTTCTAGGCAAGCAGAGTAGAGAAGCATTTCCAAGAGAAGCTATCTCTCGAGCATCAACCCCACTAGAACTTATTCACAGTGACATCTGTGGTCCTATGCAGACAGTTACCAAAGCTGGAAATAGGTTCTTTCTCACTTTCATAGATGATTGCACAAGGATGTGTTGGGTCTATTTCTTAAGGCACAAGTCAGAAGCTCTTTGTGTGTTTAAGAAGTTCAAAGCCACTGTGGAATTGCAAAGTGGCTACAAACTAAAACAATTGAGAAGTGACAGAGGAGGAGAGTACACTTCAGTGGAGTTTGAGAGGTTCTGTGACAATGCAGGCATTGAAAGGCAGCTCACAACCTCATACACACCACAGCAAAATGGTGTGGCAGAGAGGAAGAATAGAACTATAGTAGAAATGGCCAAATGTTTGATGTTGGAAAAGAAAATTCCATTTGATTTCTGGGCAAAGGCAGTCAACACATCTGTGTACATTTTGAATAGATGTCCAACTAAAGCCTTGAGCAAAAGGACACCATTTGAGGCTTATGGTGGGAGGAAACCAGGAATTAAGCATCTGAAGGTGTTTGGTTCATTGTGTTATGCTCATGTACCAAAACAGCAAAGACAGAAGCTAGATTTGGCAAGCAAAAGATGTATTTTCTTGGGGTATGGCAGCTGTGAAAAGGGATACAGGCTGTACAATATTGAAACTGAAAAGGTTATCATTTCAAGAGATGTGATATTTAGTGAGAATGAGTGTTGGGATTGGAATACAAAGAAGGAGACTAGTGTGAACATTCAGCTCACTGAAATCAGAGAAGAAGAACAAGGAGCAGAAGGGAGTTCTTATGAATTTGAAGAACAATTGGAAGTGAATGAGATGCCTAGCTTAAACACTGAAACCAGTGACCAAGAAAGGGAAGCAGTATCACAGGATGTTGATCATACTCCTCTCAAGTACAAGAGCATTGCAGAAATTTATGAAAAGTGCAACATGTGCATTATAGAACCAGAAAGTTTTGAAGAGGCAGCAAAGGATGACTCTTGGAAGAAAGCAATGGAAGCTGAAATCACCATGATTGAGAAGAACAATACATGGGAGCTTGTGAATAGACCATTTGATAAACCAATCATTGGAGTCAAATGGATCTATAAGACTAAACTGAACCTAGATGGATCTGTGCAGAAGAATAAGGCTCGGCTGGTGGCAAAGGGATATTCTCAAAAGCCTGGAATTGCCTTCAATGAGACCTTTGCACCAGTGGCTCGCCTTGATACTGTGAGAACTTTGGTGGCTGTGGCTGCACAGAGAAACTGGAATTTGTTTCAACTGGATGTAAAGTCTGCATTTCTTAATGGAGTGCTAAATGAAGAAGTTTATGTAGATCAACCATCTGGTTTTGTGATGCAAGGAAGTGAAGATAAAGTGTATAAGCTGAAAAAGGCTTTATATGGTTTGAAACAAGCTCCAAGAGCTTGGTATGATGAGATAAATTCTTATTTCATCAAGACTGGTTTTTATAGAAGTCCAAGTGAAGCTACTTTGTACACTAAGATGTCTACAAGTGGTATTCTCATTGTGTCTCTATATGTAGATGATATTATCTACACAGGAAGCTCAAAAGAAATGATGGCTGCATTCAAAGATGATATGATGAGACAATATGAGATGACTGACCTAGGGCTGTTGCATCATTTCCTTGGTCTTGGGGTCCTACAAACTGATTCTTGCATCTTCCTCCACCAAAAGAAGTATGCAAAGACCTTACTTGACAAATTTGGACTCAAGGATTGCAAGTCTGTTGCAACACCACTGGCAGTGAATGAAAAGTTGTCAAAAGTGGATGGAAGTGAACTAGCAGATGAGACATTGTATAGGCAAATGGTGGGGAGCTTGCTCTATCTGACTGCAACCAGACCAGACATCATGTTTGCAGCAAGCCTCTTGGCTAGATTCATGCATAATCCAACCAAGAAGCACATGGGAACAGCAAAGAGAGTGCTAAGATATGTTCAAGGCACCATAAACTATGGAATTGCCTATGATAAGGGAAAAGGAGCTGTGTTAATTGGCTATTGTGATAGTGATTGGAGTGGAAGTGAAGATGACATGAGGAGCACATCAGGCTATGCTTTCAACTTGGGGTCAGGTGCATTTTCTTGGGCTTCAATCAAGCAAAGTAGTGTTGCTCTGTCAACAGCAGAGGCTGAGTACATGAGTGCAGCAGAAGCTACTGCACATGCTATGTGGCTGAGGTTTGTGTTATCTGATTTTGGAGAGGAACAGGTAGAACCAACTCAGTTGTTGTGTGACAACACTTCAGCTATTGCTATATCTAAGAATCCTGTTCATCATCACAAAACCAGACACATCAACCGCAGGTTTCACTTCATAAGAGATGCTCTACAAAATGGTGAGATTGATTTGCTATATTGCAAAACAGAAGTGCAGCTTGCTGACATTTTCACCAAGCCTTTAGCAAGAGACAGATTTGAGTATTTGAGGAAGGCTCTAGGTGTTATTTCAGCACAACACCTAGAAGGGAGTGTTGGTGTATAGGTGTAGCTGCTGTGATGGAATTAGAATAGGAAGGTTCTATTCTTGTTAGAAAGGCTGCCCTGGATCATAGTCCAAGTGTACAGCAGGAATGTAATAGCATTCTGCCACTTGTCATTATCTTATAGGGTTATGATTGATTGGTTAGATTGTGTGTTGTTATAGGGAATATATTCTTTGTAACGGTTTTGGTCAGCAAGAGAATATATGCATGTTTTTTGCTGAGCTGAGACAGCTAGCATTCTTCTTCAAGCTCTCTCTCTCTCACACACAAATCTGACCTTTCTCTACTCTAAAGCTCTCTGCATTTTCATTAAGATTGATTACATGCTTTGAATGAATCTATATGCATGATAATGTTCTGCATATGCTAACATAATATTGTAGAGATTGGAACCTAAAATTTTAAAATCTATATAGTTGATGTCATGTTCATTTACCTATCATCACATTTGGTGTTGAATTGATCAGATCTGGTATGGTTCAAGCAAAACTTTTCTGTACTCAGCTTGATTAGATTAGCCTTCCTGTAATTAAATATATGCCTTACTATTAAAACTAAATTAGCTCTAAAAATAATTACTTAGTTTTTGTTTATTTTGTTAAGAGCGTAATTAGGAAGGAAACTAGTAAGCAGGGTGAGGATGACACAACACAACTGCAAGCACTTTCAGAACTTTTGATCACATGGGCTGCTCTAACTTCATGAAGTCCTTCAGGTAGGCCTTATTTTTCTACAATTGTGATGATTTTTTTGTACATCGTTCGCAAAAGAAAGATTTGAAAAATGATTACCAAATTAATGAATGAGGCATTGCGCACAATCATGGCATGGTTGTGCAGCAGATTAACTAAAGTCAAACTAATTTGGAGATCCTGTAATGATGGCTCACTATAAAAGTGAGACTCTTTTGTATTCAAGACAGAAATTACTACTATACAGATGTAGGCAAGAAAGAAAAGAAGACGAATATGATTAGGATATGCTGTCAGCCCTTCTTTCTCAGGCCCTTATGATAATATGGGGAGGCATCTCCTTTCATCTACTTTTTTTCCTGCTTCAACTTCAGTGCACATTTTCATGGACCCAGAGAGTGGAAGAATCTCATATGCTAGGAAAGAGAGCTTTCAAGGCTCGGATAAGGAGGAGAAAAATCTAGCAGCAGAATGAGCCCTGGCCCCAACAAAATCCCTGAAAAGCAGCCCTTGATGGATGTTCACAGCATAATCCTCAGGATATGCCATTTGTGCTTACTGGTTTATTCCATATCTTGGAGTCTTTGAGCCCTTATATAACTTGTGCCGGTCCATCATTGAAACACAAGCAGGAGCATCTATACATACTAGAAGAAGTACTTGTCAAATAAGCAAAGCAGTCATAGGGCTCCTCTTTCTTGGCAGGCACTGGTGACTGATGCAGCTACAAATGTACAATCATTTTCATTGACCTGCCAAGAAAGAGTTGCCCTACGATTGCTTTGGCTTAATTATATTTGCAGCCTGTCTGATCATGCAGTAGAGCCCTATCATGCAAAACATAGGCTAGCCAAGGATATACGTAGGTTTTGTCATATTTGAAAATAATGGTAGAGGTAGAGCTATAATACTAAAGTTATTTTTGTTCTACAAAGTTGTTCTGCTTTGTGACTAAGCAAGGGAAATAGTGTGATTTTACAAGCAATTACTAATTTCCCTGATCCCTTTTGTCAGTCGTGGCCATATAGCTTTGTCTGAGAGGATGTTCTTGCTGTGTGCTTATAGTTAGATCTATTTAATATTATTATTTTAACCGTATCTACCTTTCCCTAACCAATGACCAGAAGCAAACCATTTTGATCCTAATCGTAATATGGAATTTGTGATTCCATCTGAAGTATTTGTTTATTTGTTTCATTTTCTTCATGTCTGTTCTGTGTTTTCAACTTTTGAAACTTTACCAGCCGAAGAGGTTATGCCTGTTCTTCATATGTTCTTACAAAGTCTGAATTCACTCCCCGCCAGCTGAAGAGGTTATGCTAATCTTTTATTTTGCTTTTTTTTTTTTAATTATTATTATTTATAAATCAAGTCATCCCACACTTTCTTTTCTATTTTTTTCTGTCTTCTTTCTCTGGATAAACCCATAACTTATTACTAGTCTACATACTCAACGGCTTTTTTGAAAATGATTTTGAAAAAAAATATTGAGTTTGGACCTTCACTCTCAGTTCTAGTGTAGTAGTATGTGTATATATTGCACCATTCTAAATGAGTTATATTGCTCACACACATCACCTATTAAGATATAACCTCATGGACAAAGCCATGAGATTTGTTTCAGTTTTCAGATTTCTAAGCATTGCAACCATTACTACCATTAGCTTATGCAATGGAAATTTGGGTGTGCCTCGTAAACAAAATGAGAGACAAGCACTTCTAATGTTCAAGCAAGATCTCAAGGATCCTTCAAATAGGCTTTTATCTTGGGTTGGTGAGGGAGATTTTTGCAATTGGACTGGAGTTGTTTGCGACAATTTAACCGGTCATGTCCGTGAGCTGCACCTTGGAAATTATTATTCAGATGAGTATCTGAATTACAGTTTGTATCAAGAAAACTTTTTGGGTGGCAAGGTAAATACTTCTCTACTAAATTTAAAGCATCTGAGCTACATGGATCTAAGCAACAATGATTTTGGAGGAATAAAGATACCTAGCTTCTTAGGTTCTCTTAAAAGTTTAAGATATCTTAACTCTCAGACTCAAAGTTCGCTGGAATAATTCCGCATGAATTGGGAAATCTCCCGAGTCTACACTCTCTAGGACTCCGGAGTAAAAGCTACTACTAGATGAAGGTTGAGAATCTCCAATGGCTTTCTGGTCTTTCGAGCTTGCAGAACCTGGACATGAGTGTGTAGATCTTAGCAAAGCATCTGATTGGTTTCAGGTGACAAACACACTCCCCTCTATGCTGGTAGAGTTGCATATGTCCGGTTGTGAACTCAATCAAATACCAGTTGGTGTTGCAAACATGACAAGGCTTAAAGTTGTTAATCTCAGGTGGAACATCATCTGGGGTACCATACCTCGATGGTTGTACACTTGTAGCAATCTTGAGTCCCTATCCCTTTATTTGACTTGCGAGGTGAAATTTTAAGTTCCATTGGAAACTTGACAGCCATTGTCAATCTTGACTTGTCTGCTAATCAAATCGAAGGGAAAATGCCAAACTCGTTGGGAAATCTTTGTAAGTTGACGGTTCTTGATCTGTCAAGGAACTATTTCAATGGAAGCGTATCAGAAATGGAGTCACTGAAGCTGTCTACAAATGATTTTTCAGGTCCGCTATCCGATCAGCTAGGAAATTTCAGACATTTACCCCTCCTTGCTCTTTTGAGTAATTCAATATCAGGTCCAATTCCAGTTACCTTGGGAATTCTGTCATTCCAAGAAGAGGCAAGCATTTCTGAAAATCATTTTAATCGAACTCTTCCAAAAACTACTGGTCAACTCAAAATGGTAACGGCGTCTTATGTAAAGCGTATAGCAGGCCGGCTATAATATTTATTTAAAAAAAAAATAAAGACTCCATTAGAGCCGGGCGGCTATACTCTTCTAAAATATATATATCTCCAGAGTATAGCCGGGCGGCTATACGCTTTTAATAAAAAATATCCGGAGTATAGCCGAACGGCTATACGATTATAAAAAAGCCCTAAGCCCATTTCGCAACGTGTCAAAAATACTATACCCGAGCGGCTATACTATTTTTTATAATAAAAACCGTGGTATACCCGCGCGGCTATACTTCATTTATATTATAAAAAGAGACCCGCCGGTCGCCTAGTGCCTAGAGCCCATTTCGCCACGTGTCAAAAATAGTATTGCCGCCCGGCTATACTAATATTTTAAAATAAGTATAGCCAGGCGGCGATACTAATATTGTCTACCCTAATAATTAGGTATGTTATCTTATATTTACCTAGTAATTAGGTACATTATCTTATATTTACCTAATAATTAGGTATATTATCTCATATTTACCTAGTAATCAGGTAAATATTTGTTGGGAAGACATCATCAATAATACTCCTACTTTCATTGTTTTATATGAACTTTTTTTATATTTGTTCTTATGCTTGAAACCTCACAAATCACCCTTATGGATAGGTGCAGTTTATGTTGGTGCTTGCCTACGGGTTTTAAGTTTCATTGTAAGATAAAATATGTGGGTCATTACTTTCATGACTTAAATTGTACTTTATCTATATATTAGGTAAATATTGCAACTGTTAATTGTTAAAGTATTTTACTTGACGAAACGTTTATTTTTGTTGTACAGATGTTTCATGGCAGCAATAGAAGGATTCAAATTTTAAAATATGAAATCCATTTAGAAGGAAAGAATCGATACATTAATTTGAATTTTCAATTAATGTTCTTTTCTTATTTACCTAAAAGGGTAAAATGGACACAAGAAATTTTTTATAAAAGTCAATGGACCCAAATAAGGTGTTGACTAAATCCAATGACAATTACAGATTTTGGACTTAGATCGAAGAACCCCTTTATTATTAAAAAAACCCCGAGATGGAAAAGGTTTGATGATGGTTTGGCGGGCAGCCAATCCTGATGCTAGATAAGTAAGTGAAAAAATTGTTCTTGCAAATATATGGTTTAAGTTAGCAGATTTAGCAACATTCATTTTGCTTTTGGATGCAAGGTGGAATCTAACAATGAGAATCAGACTCTGCCAAGCAAAGAAAAATGTGAAAACTGTAAACATGAGTTATTTAAATAAGTATGTAAATATATTGTGAATATTAGGAGTCCTTTATTAGGAAGGATTTATTGTTGTGTCCTTTATTGATTAGTGTTTCCTTGTAGAGTAAGGATTGTATGTGTATATATTTCAAGGAAGTAATACAATGGGAATTACCCCGTAAAATTCTATTTGGTATCAGAGCTTAGGTTACCGTAACCCTAGAATATTTTTCCGCTGCTGTTGACGGCCGACTCTTTCTTTTCTGCAATATTCCCTTGCAGAACGTCAGGCTGTGTGGGTGTGTGTGATATTGCCATGTGTGATTTGGCTGTGCTGTGTGGATTACTACCTCCAGAACCGTGTGGATTGCTACATCAAGAGCTGTGCACCGTAAGATAGGATGGCCTCTTTGGAAGATAGTGCTGTTTTGAAATTGGAGGGTAGCTCTCGTACACTAACCAATACTCCAGTATTGAATCCTGTTGTTATTCAGAATGATGCGTCTGCTGTACCAAACACAGTGAAGTTGAATGGATCAAATTATCCTCTTTGGTCCAAAGTTTTGGAGATGCACATCGCTGGACGCGGTAGGAAAGGCTTTGTGACAGGGAGTACCGAGGAACCTGCTGAGAATAGTGCTGGGTATGAGACATGGGAGACAGGGAATGCAATCGTAAAAGGGTGGTTGATCAATTCCATGGAACCTGCTATCATGGGATTTTTTATTCACCTACGTACTGCTAAAGAAGTTTGGGAAGAGGTGGCTCGGACCTATTATGATGGTTCGGATATTTCTCAAATTTATGAATTAAAGGTTAAATCCTTCAGACTCCGTCAAGAGGGCCGACCGGTTGGTGTGTATTACGCTGATCTCAAGTCCGTTTGGCAGGAGTTAGATCAAATGAGACCAATCAAGATGGCGTGTGCGGTGGATCTCAAGACTCTTCGAGATGAGATTCAAATTGATCGTGTGTATGCCTTTTTGGCGGGTTTGGATGATCTCTTTGATAAAGTACGTAGTGATATTCTACGTACTCAACCCTTACCATCTGTTGAGGAAGTGTTTTCTGTTGTTCGGTGTGAAGCACAAAGACATGCCACCATGATGAGTGGGAGTAACAACCAAGGAGGGCTGCCATCCATGGCCATGGTCTCTCGGCCCGCCGCTGCCTTTCGTCCGAGTAATCCTTCTAGTCAGTCTTTAAATTCTCGTCCATTTACCCGAGAAAATAAAGATGATTTGAAGTGTACTTTCTGTGGACAAACCCGTCATACTGAGGATACGTGTTTTGCCAAGCATGGGGTACCTGATTGGTTCCCAGAATTGAAGAAAAAGCTACGTGCAAAGGAGCGTGGGAGTGGGGGAAATAATGGAGGCCGTGCATCCCTGGCTACTGCCCCACCAAAAGCTAAGGAGGATGAGACTATCTCCAATAACCCGAGTCAAACTTTGTTGACTCGTTCTACCCATGGTGATTCATCCTCCACTATAGGTACTGTAGGGCATGTTTTTTTGGCCTCCGACACTGAGCATCATGCAGGTTGAATTCTGGACTCTAGTGCAACAGATCATATGACATACGATAAGAATGTATTCCAATATATGACAACATCTCACAGGGAATATATTGCAATTGCTAATGGTACCCGAGCACCTGTTGTTGGTGCTGGTACCGTGTATCTCACAGCCTCTCTCCCTTTACACCGATGTTTGCTTGTTCCATCTTTATCACATCATTTACTTTCCATACCACAACTTACTGAACAATTGGATTGTGTTGTTCTAATGTATCCGTCCTTTTGTCTACTTCAGGATATTCAGACCAAGGAGATAATTGGGCGTGGCACTAAGAGAGAGGGGTTGTACTATGTGGATGATGTCGTTCCTGGCAGAGCTCATGCAGTCCGAGTGCTCCGTGGTAGTAATTTACAAGAAGTATGGTTATTGCATCGTCGATTAGGCCATGCATCCTTTAGCTATTTAAGGTGTATGTTGCCTAATTTATTTAGTGGAATAAATGAATCAGACTTACAGTGTGAAGTATGTATTCTTGCTAAAAGCCATCGTGCTTTGTTTCCTCCTAGTATGAATAAAAGACATTTTCCATTTGATCTTGTGCATTCCGATGTTTGGGGGCCTTCTCCAATTGTTACTTCTTCTGGACTTCGGTGGTTTGTTACATTTGTTGATAATTGCACTCGTATGACATGGCTTTATGTGTTGAAAAATAAAAGTGATGTTGGTGCCATATTTCGGTCATTTGCTCAGATGGTTCAAACGCAATATTCTTCCGTTATTAAAGTTCTACGTTCTGATAATGGAGGAGAATACATTAATTTTGAGTTGTCGGAGTTTCTCCGTGGTCAAGGGATTCTCCATGAAACCACATGTCCGCATACCCCACAGCAAAATGGGGTTGCAGAGCGTAAAAATCGTCACATTTTGGAGACAGCTTGTGCCTTACTCCTTGGGGCCTCGGTTCCTCCACGTTTTTGGCCTGAAGCTGTTACTTATGCCGTGTATGTCATTAATCGTATGCCCTCTCGGGTGGTTGGATTTCAAACACCTATTCAGGTCCTCACTCAACATGCTCCAGTGGTGTCCAGTAATACTCTCACTCCTCGAGTGTTTGGTTGTGTGGCTTATGTTCATATTCAGAAAATACATCGTAGTAAATTGGATCCGTGTGCCCTACGGTGTGTCTTTGTGGGTTTCTCGTCTCACCAAAAAGGGTATAAGTGTTACCATCCTGGGACCCGACATATGTATGTAACCATGGATGTGACTTTCTCTGAAACAGACTATTTCTACACTTTTGTACCTTCCACTTCAGATCACCAGGGGGAGAACACTGATGGTAATCTGAGTTGGTTGGATCTAGGGGGAGATGTGACTATTGAACAGCGTGTAGAATCTGGTACTAAGCCCCTACTAGGAGAGTCACGGCAAGCTACTATCGAGATGAACCTTGCTGTTGAACAACCTTGTGCGGAGCCCAGTATACCCTTTATTGAGGAGCCTAGTACATCTTCTCTCTCTAGTTCCGAAGTGCCGCCCAATACATCTTCTCTCTCTAGTTCCGAAGTGCCGCCCAATACATCTTCTCTGAATATGCCTGAGGTAAGTATCGTAAATGATTGTGTAACTAATCCAAGTGTAGGTACTTATAAATTGCCGCCAAGACAAAATCGAGGTGTGCCTCCTGATAGGTTTTCTCCTGAAGGAAAGGTGAAGTATCCGATAGCCAACTATGTATCATGCAATAAGCTTGCACCAGAGCGTCAGACTATGGTAAGTAATATGGAGTCTATCCATGTACCAACTCGAGTGGAGGAAGCTCTAAAAGATCCAAAGTGGGCAAAAGCAATGGATGAGGAAATGTTGGCATTGCAAAAAAATACTACTTGGGAGGTGATGAAGCTACCCATAGGGAAGAAGACAGTGGGATGTCGGTGGGTGTTTACAGTTAAATATAAAGTTGATGGAACAGTAGACAGATACAAAGCAAGGTTGGTGGCTAAAGGATATACCCAAACATATGGGGTAGATTACCAGGAGACTTTCTCCCCGGTTGCCAAGATGAATACGGTACGTGTTCTTATCTCTTTAGCTGCAAACATGGATTGGCCATTAAAACAGTTTGATGTGAAGAATGCATTTCTCCATGGGAATTTGGAGGAAGAAGTGTATATGGATTTTCCTCCTGGATATAGCAATGGTGGGAACACCGGAGTATGTCGGTTGCGTAAGTCACTCTATGGACTTAAGCAATCGCCTCGTGCATGGTTTGGTAGATTTACTCAAGTCATGAGAAAGAATGGATATTGTCAGAGTCATTCTGATCACACCTTGTTTGTGAAGCATAGACAGAATAAAGTAACAGCCTTGATTATCTATGTAGATGACATGATTATAACAGGAAACGACGTTGATGAGATGTCCAAGTTGCAAGGAAATCTCGCGGTCGAATTCGAGATGAAGGACTTAGGGGATTTGAAGTATTTCTTGGGAGTTGAAGTTGCTCGCTCGTCAAAAGGTATCTTCTTGTCTCAACGTAAGTATGTACTGGATTTATTAAAAGAAACTGGTATGTTGGGATGTAAGCCGGTAGAGACGCCTATTGTTGAGAAGCATCATTTGTGTTTGGATCGGAACAGAAACTAGTTGATAGATATCAGAGACTTGTAGGGAGACTGATTTATTTGGCTCATACTCGTCCTGATATTGCATATGCTGTGAGTGTTGTGAGTCAGTTCATGCATTCACCGAGTGTGGATCATATGGCTGCTGTTCTGCGTATCTTGGCATACTTGAAGTCGGCACCTGGAAAAGGAGTCTTGTATAGAAAAAATGGGCATTTGAGGATTGAAGGGTTTACTGATGCGGATTGGGCAGGTGATGTAACTGATAGACGGTCTACTTCTGGATATTTTACCTTCGTTGGAGGGAATTTGGTGACATGGCGAAGTAAAAAACAGAAGGTGGTGTCACGGTCTTCAGCTGAGGCCGAATATAGAGGTATGGCTCAAGGAATCTGTGAAATCCTTTGGCTCCGAAAACTTCTTTGGGGACTTGGTTTTAAACCAAAGGATACCATGCAGTTGTTTTGTGATAACAAGTCAGCAAGAGACATAGCTGATAATCCAGTATAGCATGATAGAACGAAGCATGTAGAGGTTGATCGTCATTTTATCAAAGAGAAGCTTGAGAAGAAGATTGTATCAATACCGTTTGTGGAGTCAGAGGGACAACTTGCAGATGTTCTTACTCATGCAGTATGTAGTCGAAAGTTTGGTAACTCACTTGACAAGTTGGGCATGTGTGATATATATGCACCAACTTGAGGGGGAGTGTAAACATGAGTTATTTAAATAAGTATGTAAATATATTGTGAATATTAGGAGTCCTTTATTAGGAAGGATTTATTGTTGTGTCCTTTATTGATTAGTGTTTCCTTGTAGAGTAAGGATTGTATGTGTATATACTTCAAGGAAGTAATACAATGGGAATTACCCCGTAAAATTCTACTTGCTTTGGAAGGAGCAGATTCCCAAGAACACTTGGATAAGATCGCAATGCTTGTGGATGATAAAGAGCTGGAGCTGAGAGAATTACAAGGAAGCCCAAATGCACTGGGGTTCTCTGATCATTTTACTACTAATGGAGATCATGCCTGTTCACTTTGCAAAGGTTGGTTTTGGGGAAGAACGGAACAAATTTTCCACTCTAAAATGAAATGCTGTAATATGCATGTGTCTGCAACTGCATGTATAATATTTTGAGCTGTGGATAAGGAATTTTTGGGATTTCAGATTTGCTGGCCAAGTTTCCTCCAAATTCTGTGAAGATGAAGCAGCCATTCTGTATGTAACCTTGGGATTCTTCTCCAGAGATTGTCAAGAAACTGTTCAAGGTGTGTGAATTGCAAACTATTTGTGGCCTGATTTTGTTAATTAAGTTCCTTTGCAAATATAGGACATCGTTCGTGAAAGATGTCATACACTCCATCTATTATTGCATTTGCTTTTTCTTATTTATTATTCATGATTATACGACCTATAAAAGCTTGGAATAACTATTTTGTGCTCGCTAATACTGCCTAATGGTCTCTCATTACTCTTGCCAATCTTTTTCATCGACTCTCTCATTGCATAGAATGAAGTCATAGGTTGTTCTTGCATAGATGTTATGCAAACTATGATATACTCGAGAAAAACATATATCAAGTACTATAGATGATGGAATGTGGTCTAAATTTGATATTGGAATCTACTTGTAATTCTCTTTTGTGTAGTTCGTACCGAGTGTATGAATTTGTTATTATTTTGTCAACTTTTATGATTACTTATGGAAACTGGCGAGTGAAAAGATGTGCAGTGTTAAAGCACCACACCAGATTGCTGCAGTTTTGTTTGTTTGTTGGATTTGTTAACAAATGTGTCTGGGGGTCATCAATTCAGATTGCTACATTTTGTTTGGTTATCGTACTCAAATATATTCTGGGTTGACTTCTTGGGCTGGTTTTCCATTTCCTTTATACTTGTGCCTTTATGGTAGATATATAAGCTCTTTCACTATTGATGAGTTTGCCCAAGCATTTCAGGACAATGTTGTATCTTATCTTTGATCCAACATCAGATTTATTGTGTCTTCTACTTGCTCAACATCTTTGTTTCGTAAAATGTATTTTCCTTGCTACTTGGAAAAATTCATGTGGCCTTCTGAAGCTTCTTCTATCTAATGTTGAAGCCGAGCTTGGCTGTGGATCCATATACCTCATTTGAGCAAATCATGCAATTTTCTTGCATTTATTCACTCGGTGAGTTATGAACAAATAGTATATAATCGTGCAGATCACAGACATTTGCAGTTCATTTAACTTATGAACAAAGAGAATGTAACATCCCACATCGACCAACGGAGAGGGGGTGATGTGCCTTATATGTACATGCCCGCCTCCATCTAGCACGAGGCCTTTTGGGAGCTCACTGACTTCGGAGTCATGGGAACTCCGAAGTTAAGTGAGTTTGGGCTAGAGCAATCCCAGGATGGGTGACCCACTGGGAAGTTGCTCGTGAGTTCCCAAAAACAAAACCGTGAGGGCAGAGAGGGTTCCCTTACAGGAAAGTTAGTAAAGATGATCTCAGCTAATAATCAAAAGTTTGGTGTGACTGCAGAAAAGGTGTGATCTCAGCTAATAATCAAAAGTTTGGTGTGACTGCAGAAAAGGTGTCCATTCCAGAATGTCTGATAGATACGCTTAGGTGACAAGAAATTTTACAAAATCATAATCAGACTATTAGTAGTCCATCCATATGCACTTTTAGAAGCTCCACTTGCTTTTTGTGGTATAGTTGATTAGAGATACTTATTGTTGTCAAACATTGGAGACTTTTTGTAACATCTCACATCGACCAACGGAGAGGGGGTGATGTGCCTTATATGTACATGCCCACCTCCATCTAGCACGAGGCCTTTTTGGGAGCTCACTGGCTTCAGAGTCATGAGAACTCCAAAATTAATTGAGTTGGGGCTAGAGCAATCCCAAGATGAGTGACCCACTGAGAAGTTGCTCGTGAGTTCCCAGAAACAAAACCGTGAGGGCAGAAAGGGGGGGCCCGAAGCGGACAATATCGTGCTACGGCGGAGCCGATAACTTTTTTGCTCATCTCTTAAATCAATTGTTATTTCATATTTTTATGAAAAAATTGAATGGAAGTACTCAATAACAAAGCATTTTTATCAAATGATTTGGCAGGTTGAAAATCAAGAACCCACTTTGGAATTCTAGAATTCTAGAATTCTAGAAGAGATCGCTAAACCCTTTAACATGGACATAAATACCGCGTCAAGTACTGGTTGCCGCTGGTTTTGGTTCAAAGCAAGGTGCAAGGCGAAGGGATGCCCTTAGCAAGGTCTTCTAATTTAACTCCTATATAATTGCAATTGATTTTTCTAAGTTCCATTTCCTCTCTAGTAAATTTATTTAATTATCAACACATCTGTATTCTGCAAGTAAAGTGCTATAGATGCCCAATAATATGTGTTCATCACCCAAAACCTTGAGCATTCAAGGCCTTATTGGCAATAGTCATTTAAGATCTGTCATTACCCCGAATAATCTGTTTCTACCTTGAGGCAGAGCCCCAGTTGGATGGATTCATTTTCCATACTTAAGGACCAAAATCAGAAATTTTAGGATTTACATATAACATGTAGTGATTGAATGTTAAAGGAAATAGTTTCTTCAGTTTTGTTTGTTGGCATTATCGTGCATTCCTAAATAACATCTGTTGAGCATATGTTTATTTGTCTCCGCTTGTCTCTGGAATTATTTGCTTTAATGACTAGACAAGCGCAGGAGCCTTTATTTACTTTCTTATGGTTGTTTTATTTATGTTATACAATTGATGAGCTTTATCTGCTGTTGCATAAACCTATCTATAAATGTGAAATTTGGTTTTTCAAATTGAATCTTCTGTTATCTAGGAAATGAGCCTTATGGTGAAGAATGGTACTTTAGAAGGGAATTGTTTAGAGTTCTGCTAGAGCAAGGAATTCATGGGTTGAAAGTTTCTGAGTTGGCGAAGTCATTGCAGGGAATTTTCTTGAAAATATTGTTATCATAATCTCTCATGTGATATTACACTTGAATTAGAGATGGACTTTGTTTTTGTTTTGCAGATTTCTGAATTGAACCTTTCCAGTGGAATAGAGGAACTCCTTCAACCGATATTACATTATTTGAAAAGATTTCATCATCCACATATCGTGTGTGTATTAATTCTTCTGAAAAGAAAGTGGAGGAATCCCAATCAGATACCGAAGACTCTGGAGCAGTTGGTGATGACCTCGGTGACAGTGGTACATGTAGCAGTGATGATGATTCTGGGTGCAATTAAGGAAATTCCTAAATTAAAAAGCTGACTTATATGAACCATGGTAAAAGTAAAGATAACATGGTGATAGTATAACACCGAAATTGATGAGAGCCATCCAGGAGAAGTATGGTTGTTAGGACTGATGGAAGGTGAATTCAGATTTAAGCATTGAGGAAAAATTGAGCCCAATAATGGCACCAATTGATCTTCTTCATGCAGGTTCTAGTTTCAGAATGGAGGTAACATATAGAATCTTTGCATGGACATTGAAACCTTTTCTTTGTTTTTATTTTTCCCACTACTCTGAGGTTGCCCTGTTAAATGGAACGTGTTCAGTTCTTTGTAAGATAATATCATCTGAATGATGCAAACTGCATTATATATATATATATATAAATATCTTGACAATAAATATTATTTAAAAATTCAATGAGATTCAAGTTGCCGTAATTGTTATAGTGGTTTATAAGTTTAACATTTTCGAACCTTGATATTTTACGACTTTTACTTTTGTATTTTCTGTATCCTTGATATTTTTAAATATAAAAAAACTGCTGAAAAAAGTTTACTTTTTTTAATATAGGGCCATTTTAATACAAGGTTTAAGCCCATTTTACAAAACCCAACCCGTTAGTTATATTAAAAATTAGGTTAGATGTCTACTTCCCAGCGTAGCCTACACTCCTTACTCTCGCTGTTTCGACTTAATCTCTCTCTCTCTCTCGGTCTTTCTTCATGCAGCGCCTCAGTGCCGCCTTAAGCGTCGACGCCTCAAGGGCAAAAAGCCAGCCCAGAACAGCCCAGGCGGCCTAGGCTGGCGCTAGGATGGCTAGGCGGGCTAGGCGGGCTCTAGGCGGCCTAGGCGGGGCAAGGCGGGGGCTAGGCGGCCTGGGCTGCGCCCAACTCCCTGGCGGCTACTCCTTACGATTAGGATGAAATCGCGGCGGTGTCCTCCGCCTAGCACCTTGAACGTATCGGTGTGAAAGGCTGATCACACCTTGCATAGGATATTGACTTCCGAAAGATGGTTCTCTCCGGTGACACGTAAACACATGTTAATGAAGGCTGATCACACCTTCCATAGTAAATATATATTTAACCTGCCGTTTAATGAAGTTGAATTACAATATGAGAGAGAAGAAAAAACAAGTTGAATTCCAATAGCTGTAAATTGAAGCAGTTTCCCAAATAATTGATGGCCTCATTCTCATTTCATCCATCTCTCTGCAAACTAAAGCATTATATGTGGAGTTTATCACATTCTGTTCTCACATGGCTCCTGTTAATATCCATAACACAGAGGGCCATAGTGAGCTCAAACTCATCTTTAAGCATTTCGATAACCCGTCTCAAGCCGCGTTTCCGTTTGAAATAGTTTGTGGGAGTTTTAAACAGTGCTGGAAAAATCGGCTTAGGTGGCGCCTAGGCCCTGGGCGCCCCATTTTTTGCAGTCGTTGTCTGTGATTCCCACCCAAGATTTCTTTTTTGTTATTGTTTTGAAGATTCTGCTCCCTATTTTCTATCTGATAGTTTATTTGCACCGAGGGTATGATGATTGTGGAAATTCAGAATTCCCATCTAGATTCAGTATGTATTTTGCAGAGAGGTGAGAACTTAATCATACATGTTACTGCCTCAATCTAAAACTATTATTCTAATGTTCGGGTACAAGATTTTCAGGTAAGTTCTGAGTACGAGAGGTCTTAATTAATATATACTTAGCTTTGGCCCTTAGCATAATTGGAACTCGATTGCAATGTAGAGTTGACTTAATTAGGCCTGCAGCTTTCCAAATTGAGCATGGACTTCAAACACCAAATGCATGATATTATTTAATCCACTATATCAATGTAAATTACAGTTTTCTAATATATATTTCTGTGATGCTTTGCAGGAAAAGTAGTGTCCATAAACCAAAATTTCCAACAGACCATATGGCACTATCATGGAGGGTGTCAAGTTGGGAGGGTTGTTGATAAAGGATATAGAGTTCTTGGTATTGATTCTCTGAGGGTTATTGATGGTTCAACGTTTTATCACACCCCGGGTGCTAATCCTCAAGCTACTGTCATGATGCTTGGAAGGCAAGCATACTTGGAAAACATATCATATATACATAATCTTCACGAAAATCTTCTACTAATTGCTGCTTAAACCTGCATTTTGGTTTCGTTTGTTATGCATGTGGTGCAGGTACATGGGGCAAAGGATTATGCATGACAGATTAGTCCATGGATCAAAACAGAAAAATTGATCTGGTCACTTATGTTTCCCAAACATAAAGTCAATTAGTGATTACTGGAATATATGTCTCTGAGACATTTGATTAATATTGTAGAGATTGGAACGTAAAATTTTAAAATCTATATAGTTGATGTCATGTTTATTTACCTATCATCACATTTGGTGTTGTATTGATCAGATCTGGTATGGTTCAAGCAAAACTTTCTGTAATCAGCTTGATTAGATTAGCCTTCCTGTGATTAAATATATGCCTTACTATTAAAACTAAATTAGCTCTAAAAATAATTACTTAGTTTTTGTTTATTTTGTTAAGAGCGTAATTAGGAAGGAAACTAGTAAGGAGGTGAGGATGACACAACACAACTGCAAGCACTTTCGGAACTTTTGATCACATGGGCTGCTCTAACTTCATGAAGTCCTTCAGGTAGGCCTTGTTTTTCTTCAATTGTGATGATTTTTTTTTACATCGTTGGCAAAAGAAAGATTTGAAAAATGATTACCAAATTAATGAATGAGGCATTGCGCACAATCATGGCACGGTTGTGCGGCAGATTAACTAAAGTCAAACTAATTTGGAGATCCTATAATGATGGCTCACTATAAAAGTGAGACTCTTTTGTATTCAAGACAGAAATTACTAATATACAGACGTAGGCAAAAAAGAAAAGAAGACGAATAAGATTAGGATATGCTGTTAGCCTTTCTTTCTCAGCCCCTCATAATAATATGGGGAGGCATCTCCTTTCATCTACTTTTTTCCTGCTTCAACTTCATTGCACATTTTCATGGACACAGAGAGTGGAAGAATCTCATATGCTAGGAAAGACCGCTTTCAAGGCTCGGATAAGGAGGAGAAAAATCTAGCAGCAGAATATAGCAGCCCTTGATGGATGTTCACAGCATAATCCTCAGGATATGCCATTTGTGTTTACTGGTTTATTCTATCTCTTGGAGTCTTTGAGCCCTTATATAACTTGTGCCGGTCCATCATTGAAACACAAGCAGGAGCATCTATACATACCAGAAGAAGTATACTTGTCAAATAAGCAAAGCAGTTATAGGGCTCCTCTTTCTTGGCAGGCACTGGTGACTGATGCAGCTTCAAATGTACAATCACTTTCATTGACCTGCCAAAGAAGAGTTGCCCTACGATTGCTTTGGCTTAATGAATTTGCAGCCTGTCTGATCATGCAGTAGAGCCCTGTCATGCAAAACATAGGCTAGCCAAGGATATACGTAGGTTTTGTCATATTTGAAAATAATGGTAGAGGTAGAGCTATAATACTGAAGTAATTTTTGTTGTACAAAGTTGTTCTGCTTTGTGACTAAGCAAGGGAAATAGTGTGATTTTATATAGGTGGAAATAATGTATTTAATTATCAACACATCTGTATTCTACAAGTTAAGTGCTATTGATGCCCAATAATAAGTGTTCATCACCCAAAACCTTGAGCATTCAAAGTCTTATTGGCAATAGTCATTTAAGATCTGTCATTACCCCGAACAATCTGTTTCTACCTTGAGGCCGAGCCCCAGTTGGAATGGAAGGTGGAAGCAATTACTAATTTCCCTGATCCCTTTTGTCAGTTGTGGCCATATAGCTTTGTCTGAGAGGATGTTCTTGCTATGTGCTTATAGTTTGGTTTGGGATACATAACTGTGATCATAGTTAGATCTTTTTAATATCCTAATCGTAATATGGAATTTGTGATTCCATCTGAATTATTTGTTTATTTGTTTCGTTTTCTTCATGTCTGTTCTGTGTTTTCAACTTTTGAAACTTTACCTAGTTATATGATCTTACAAAGTCTGAATTCAGTCCCTGCCAGCCGAAGAGGTTATGCTAATCTTTTATTTTGCTTTTGTTTTTTTATCAAGTCATCCCACACTTTCTTTCTCTGGATAAACCCATAACTTATTACTAGTCTACATACTCAACGACTTTTTTGAAAATAATATTGAGTTTGGACCATTCCAAATGAGTATGTGTATATATTGCACCATTCCAAATGAGTTATATTGCTCACACACATCACCTATTAAGATATAACCTCATGGACAAAGCCATGAGATTTGTTTCAGTTTTCAGATTTCTAAGCATTGCAACCATTACTACCATTAGCTTATGCAATGGAAATTTGGGTGTGCCTCGTAAACAAAATGAGAGACAAGCACTTCTAATGTTCAAGCAAGATCTCAAGGATCCTTCAAATAGGCTTTTATCTTGGGTTGGTGAGGGAGATTTTTGCAATTGGACTGGAGTTGTTTGCGACAATTTAACCGGTCATGTCCGTGAGCTGCACCTTGGAAATTATTATTCAGATGAGTATCTGAATTACAGTTTGTATCAAGAAAACTTTTTGGGTGGCAAGGTAAATACTTCTCTACTAAATTTAAAGCATCTGAGCTACATGGATCTAAGCAACAATGATTTTGGAGGAATAAAGATACCTAGCTTCTTAGGTTCTCTTAAAAGTTTAAGATATCTTAACTCTCAGACTCAAAGTTCGCTGGAATAATTCCGCATGAATTGGGAAATCTCCCGAGTCTACACTCTCTAGGACTCCGGAGTAAAAGCTACTACTAGATGAAGGTTGAGAATCTCCAATGGCTTTCTGGTCTTTCGAGCTTGCAGAACCTGGACATGAGTGTGTAGATCTTAGCAAAGCATCTGATTGGTTTCAGGTGACAAACACACTCCCCTCTATGCTGGTAGAGTTGCATATGTCCGGTTGTGAACTCAATCAAATACCAGTTGGTGTTGCAAACATGACAAGGCTTAAAGTTGTTAATCTCAGGTGGAACATCATCTGGGGTACCATACCTCGATGGTTGTACACTTGTAGCAATCTTGAGTCCCTATCCCTTTATTTGACTTGCGAGGTGAAATTTTAAGTTCCATTGGAAACTTGACAGCCATTGTCAATCTTGACTTGTCTGCTAATCAAATCGAAGGGAAAATGCCAAACTCGTTGGGAAATCTTTGTAAGTTGACGGTTCTTGATCTGTCAAGGAACTATTTCAATGGAAGCGTATCAGAAATATTGGGAAGCTTTGTTGATGATTGGCTCAAAAATAGTCAAAAGCAAAACTGCTTTCGGCTAGCAGACAAATTGGAGACAAATTAATGGCTAGCATTGATGGCTTACTTTTACCTTTTGACTTGTGTGTTTTTCTTTTGCCGTTGGGTGGTTGAAGAGCAAATGTTTGGCTTATAAAAGGGAACATGCATTTGGGAAAAATGGAAGAGCGGAAAGCACCGAGAGTTGATGAGAGAAGAAAGAAGTTGGGAGAGAGAAAAATAATAGTTTGGGCAACTAAGTTTTTGTTGCTACTGTTGGTTATTTTTCCTCTCTAAATTGTACTCAATTTGTATCCCCTTTATATTCTTGAGTGTGTGAGCTTGGGTATATATTTGGGGCTTGGGTTTTCTGAGTGGTTAAACACTATTGTATTCTCTCATTGATTATAGTGGAATACTCCGTCGTCTCCAAACTGGATGTAGGCAATTGCCGAACCAGAATAAATCTTGGTGTTGTTCTTGTTGATTATTTTGTTCAATTTTTCTCCTGCCTGTTGTTATTTATTTTTTCACTCGCAGTTGGTTGACGCTTCCGCACAACAAGTGGTATCAGAGCTCCAGTTTTTCGACTGGGGGTTCGTGGGAGTGAAAAATCTGTCGGTGCTACAGTGACGGGTGAATAGTGCACGTGAATAGTGTCGGTGCTACAGTGCCCCCGTGAATAGTGCTGTGCTACAGTAGCAGTGAATAGTGCCGGGCAGATTTGATGGCTGGAGAAAAAGTTGAAATTTTAAAGGAGAAGGAATCGACATCGTCTTCGTCGGCACCTACATCCAATAGACATCCAATTGCCAGTACAAGGTTAGAGGTTGATAAATTTAATGGCTCCAATAATTTTGGTATGTGGCAATGTGAAGTTATGGATGTGTTGTATCAACAAGAGTTGGATATGGTTCTGGAGGATAAACCAGAAGATATTGATGACAAGCAATGGACTAGAATTAATCTCCATGCTTGTGCCACTATTCGATCGTTCCTTGATAAGGAGTTGAAATACCCGTATATGAAGGAAACTTCTGCTAAGAAGTTATGGATGAAATTTGAGGAGAAGTATATGACCAAGAGCGCAGAAAATCGGCTCTTCTTGAAGAAACGACTCTTCCGATTTCAATATCGCTCAGGTATTTCTATGCATGAACACCTCAATGATTATAATAAAATACTTGCTGATTTAGCAAACCTTGATGTGATAATTCCTGACGAGGATAAGGCACTATGTTTGTTAAATTCATTGCCTGATGATTATGATCATTTGACAACTACTTTGTTGTATGGAAAATCCGAGGTGAAAATGGATGAGGTGTCTGCGGCATTGGTGAATCATGAGTGTCGTAAAAAGGAACAGAAGACTCAAAATTCACAAACCGAGGCACTCGTTGCAAGGGGGCGAACAGAGGAAAGAAAATCTGGGAAGCGGGGAAAATCTCGTTCAAAGTCACGAGGGAAGTTTCCTGCTAAAGATGAATGTGCCTTTTGTCGCCAAAAGGGTCATTGGAAGAAAGACTGCCCCAAATTGAAGAACAAGGAGAAGGAGAAAGCGGGGTCTGAAGCAAATGTTGCAAAATCTGGAGATGAAGATTTCGAGTTTGCTTTGGCTAGTTCATCTGCTGATGGTCACTCAACTGAGTGGATTTTGGATTCAGGTTGCACCTATCATATGTGTCCCATTCGGGAATGGTTTTCTAGCTTCGAGGAGCTGGATGGTGGAGTTGTTTTGATGGGCAATAATAATGCCTGCAAAACACAAGGGATAGGCAAAATCTGTTTGAAGATGCATGATGGAACAGTCAGAGAATTGAGTGATGTCCGGTATGTACCGGATATGAAGAAGAATCTCATCTCATTGGGCGCTTTGGAATCCAAGGGTCTCAAGATCACCATGGAGGGTGGAGTTCTTAAAGTCGTGTACGGGGCACTGGTGGTGATGAAAGGTACAAGACGAAATAACTTGTATTTCTTGCAGGGTAGTACAGTTATTGGTGGAGCAGCTATCACCGAAGCTGCTGACGCAGATAGCACAGACACCACAAGGTTATGGCATATGCGCCTTGGGCATGCTGGTGAAAAAGCGTTGCAAGGATTGGTGAAGCAAGGCTTATTGAAAGGTGCAAAGGCATGCAAATTGGAATTCTGTGAACACTGTGTGCTGGGTAAGCAAACTAGAGAGAAATTTGGCACTGCTATTCACCACACTAAAGGCATTCTAGATTATGTTCACACTGATGTTTGGGGACCCTCCAATAATGCGTCTTGGGGAGGTAGCCATTATTTTGTCTCCTTTGTTGATGACTTCTCTAGAAGAATATGGGTGTACACCATGAAGCGTAAAGATGAAGTCTTGAAGATATTCCTGAAGTGAAAAAAGATGATTGAAACGCAAAGCGGTCGAAAGATCAAGACTCTCAGATCAGACAATGGTGGTGAATATAAGTCTGATCCTTTCTTGAAAGTTTGTCAAGATGAGGGTATTGTGAGGCACTTCACTGTTAGGGAGACACCGCAACAGAATGGGGTGGCAGAGCGCATGAACCGTACTTTGCTTGAGAAAGTTCGGTGTATGTTGTCTAATGCTGGTTTAGGCAAGGCGTTTTGGGCTGAGGCGATTACTTATGCAAGCCATCTCATTAATCGGTTGCCTGCTGCTGCGAATGAGGGCAAAACGCCCATGGAGGTATGGTCTGGTAAACCTTGTACTCATTACAAGTATTTACACATATTTGGTTGTCCTGCTTACTATCATGTCAGGGAAAGCAAGTTAGATCCAAGAGCAAAGAAGGCTCTATTTATGGGATTTAGCAATGGCGTGAAGGGATACCGACTTTGGTGTCCAGATGAGAAGAAAATTGTTGTAAGCAGAGATGTGACTTTTGATGAGGCTGCTATGGTAAATCATAACAAGCATGAAGGTGAAATTGAAGCAACTAAGACCATGAGTAGTTCAAAGCAGGTGGAGTTACTGAAAACTCCAGTTGTTCCAGGAAGGTCTGATACTACAGACACTAGTCCTACAGTTGATTCTGATGAAGAGGACGAGGATGATGAAGAGGAGGCACCTACCCAAGAGCCTCCACAGTAACAAGATTCTATTGCAACCAGAAGATCGAGAAGGGAAATTCGAAAGCCTGCTCGGTTTATTGATATTGTGGCATATGCACTTCCCGTTATTGAAGATGATATTCCATCCGCCTACAAAGAAGCTGTCAGAAGTTCAGAGAGCGTGGAGTGGAAGAAATCTATGGATGAGGAGATGAAGTCTCTTCATAAAAATGAGACTTGGGAGCTGGTTCAGTTACCAAAGGGGAAGAAAGCAATTGGTTGCAAATGGGTTTATGCCAAGAAGATGGAATCTTTGGGAAAGGACAATGTGAGATTCAAAGCCCGATTAGTAGCTAAAGGATATGCTCAGAAGGAAGGCATTGACTACAATGAGGTATTTTCTCCTGTAGTAAAACATTCCTCTATTCGTATTTTGTTGGCTTTGGTTGCACGGTTTGACCTTGAGTTGGCTCAACTTGATGTCAAGACTGCATTCTTACATGGTGATTTGGAGGAAGAAATTTATATGTCTCAGCCAGAAGGTTTTAAGGTTGCTGGAAAAGAAAATTGGGTTTGCAAATTGCAAAAATCATTGTACGGCTTGAAGCAGCCTCCAAGACAATGGTATAAGCGATTTGATCGGTTTATGATCGGGCAGAAGTACACAAGAAGTCATTATGACCATTGTGTATACTTTCTCAAGCTACAAGATGGAACCTTCATCTATCTGCTTTTATATGTTGATGATATGCTTATAGCATGTAAAAGCAAAGTGGAGATTGAAAGTTTGAAGACTCAACTGAGTAATGAATTTGAGATGAAGGACTTAGGAGAAGCTCGGAAGATACTGGGTATGGAAATTGAAAGAGACAGAGCGAAGGGCAAGATTAGTCTGTGTCAAAAGCAGTATTTGAAGAAGGTACTACAACGTTTCGGGATGAATGAAAATTCAAAACCGGTTAGTACACCTCTTGCCCCTCATTTCAAACTTAGTGCTTCTATGTCTCCTAAAACTGGTGAAGAGAGTCATTACATGGCTCAAATTCCATATGCAAGTGTTGTTGGTAGTTTGATGTATGCTATGGTGTGTACGAGGCCTGATATTTCACAAGCTGTTAGTATTGTCAGTAGATATATGCATAATCCAGGAAAAGGGCATTGGCAAGCTGTGAAATGGATTCTACGGTATATTCTGGATACTGTGGATGTTGGTTTATTGTTTCAGCATGATAAAGTTACTGGTCAATGTGTTGTTGGATATGTGGATTCTGATTACGCAGGTGATTTGGACAAGCGTAGGTCCACTACAGGTTTTGTATTCACTATTGCTGGAGGTCCAGAGAGTTGGAGGTCGATTCTGCAATCTACAGTTGCTCTGTCGACTACGGAGGCTGAATACATGGCGGTAACAGAAGCTATAAAGGAAGCCATCTGGCTTCAAGGATTGCTTGATGACTTGGGGGTTGAACAAGACCATGTGGATGTTCATTGTGACAGTCAGAGTGCTATTTATTTAGCAAAGAATCAAGTTCATCATGCACGTACAAAACACATTGACGTGAGGTTCCATTTTGTTCGTGAGATTATTGACGAGGGAAATATTCTTCTTCAGAAGATTGGGACCGCTGAGAATCCTGCGGATATGTTGACAAAGCCAGTTTCATTGCTCAAGTTTAAGCATTGCTTAGACTTAATTGGCATTTGTAAAGTTTGTTGATTGCCCCATGGGGGATTGGGAGACGACCATTGAGAGTATTGCTTCGAGGTTTTGAGCCAAGGTGGAGATTGTTGATGATTGGCTCAAAAATAGTCAAAAGCAAAACTGCTTTCGGCTTGATTGGCTCAAAAATAGTCAAAAGCAAAATTGCTTTCGGTGCTTTCGACTAGCAGACAAATTGGAGACAAATTAATGGCTAGCATTGATAGCTTACTTTTACCTTTTGACTTGTGTGTTTTGCTTTTGCCGTTGGGTGGTTGAAGAGCAAATGTTTGGCTTATAAAAGGGAACATGCATTTGGGAAAAATAAAAGAGCGGAAAGCACCGAGAGTTGATGAGAGAAGAAAGAAGTTGGGAGAGAGAAAAATAATAGTTTGGGCAACTAAGTTTTTGTTGCTTCTTGGTTATTTTTCCCTCTCTAAATTGTACTCAATTTGTATCCCCTTTATATTCTTGAGTGTGTGAGCTTGGGTATATTTGGGGCTTGGGTTTTCTGAGTGGTTAAACACTATTGTATTCTCTATTGAGTTATGGAGTCATGACTCAACAATCGCCAGGTCCAAACCGATGTAGGGTTCAATTGTCAACCAAGATTATCAGGTCCAATTCCAGCGTCCTCGGGAAATGTGTAATTCCTAGAAGAGGCAAGCATTTCTGAAAATCATTTGAATCGAACTCTTCCAAAAACTACTGGTCAAACTTTAAATTATGTAAAGGATATAGCCGGTCGGCTATAATAATTTTAAAAAGAGACCCCAGTAAAGCCGGGCGGCTATACATTTTATTAAAAAAATCCGTTAGTTATTAGATGTCTTCTTCTTCCCAGCGCAGCCTACACTCCTTCCTCTCGCTGTTTCGACTTCATCTCTCTCTCTCTCGGTCTTTCTTCCTGCAGCACCTCTGTGCCACCTTAAGCGTCGACACCTCAACGGCAAAACCCCAGCCCAGACCAACCCAGGCATCCTAGGCGGGCGCTAGGCGGCCTAGGCGGGAGCAAGGCGGCCTAGGCGGCGGCCAACTCCCTGGCGGCTACTCCTTACGATTAAGATGAAAGGCCGTGTCCTCCCGCCTAGCACCTTGAATGTATCGGTGTGAAAGGCTGATCACACCTTGCATAGGAAATTGACATCCGAAAGATGGTTCTCTCCGGTGACAAGTAAACACACGTTATGCTATCACTTCCATAGTAAATATAAATTTAACCCGCCGTTTAATGAAGTTGAATTACAATATGAGAGAGAAGAAAAAACAAGTTAAATTCCAATAGCTGTTGATTGAAGCAGTTTCCCAAATAATTGATGGCCTCATTCTCATTTCATCCATCTCTCTGCGTAATTTCATTTTGATGCTTCTAAAACAAATTAAAGCATGGAGTGGAGTTTATCACATTCTGTTCTCACATGGCTCCTGGTAATATCCATAACACCAGGGCAGCCACAGAGGGCCACAGTGAGCTCAAACTCATCTTTCCGCATTTCGATAACCTGTCTAACGCCGCATTCTCCGTTTGCTGCAAGGCCATGGATTACAGGCCTTCCAACCTGCAACAACATTAGACTGTATTTCAATAAGAAAATCCAAAACAATACAAGCAGTTTAAGGGTTCATATCAGAAGGGCAGCTTGTATTGATATAGATATCTTACAAGGACAGCTTGTGCACCCAAGGCTAATGCCTTGAACACATCTGTTCCTCCCTTACTCCTCCATCAAGCAGAACAGGAACTTTTCCTCCAACAGCATCAACTACCTGAGAACATTATGGATATATATGATTGAACATTCTTACAACTTTTCCAATAGGAGAGTTTCTTTTAAAGACTCCTTTTTTCTTGAGATCCTATTTCGGTTTTATACAAGCTTAGCCAAGCGTAAGTTAGGCCATGTTTGTGCTTACAGGCTACACCAGAAAACTCTGAATTAGAAATAGAGTTCTACCTCTTCCAGGACAGAAATGGTGGTAGGAGTATAATCTAGTTGGCGGCCTCCATGGTTGGAGACAACAATCCCAGCAACACCTACTTCCACAACATTTCTTGCTGAAATGGTAGAAAGAAGAACACCTATTCAGAAGGGCTAATGCCAAATTTGACTTCAAGTGTCAATCCAATGTATTTCACCGAGTCGATTATTTTGACTGATCATCATGCCTTGAATACCAGGAGAAGTTAACATTTACGAGACCTTTTTCCTTTTTACGCAAATTTATCTTTCCCTTTATGAGTTAATACTTACAAGACGTGAAGATAAAGATACGATTATTTGGAGCCTTGATCAGTTCATCTTACCAACTTCATGAGTGAGTACTCCCCTTGATCAGAATTGGCAAGTTTGTAATAGATTTCAAGCACTCTATGTCCTGCATACGCAATGCAATAACTAAAAATTTAAGAAGAAAGAATGTTAGTGTTTTGAGTGTGAGAATGGAGAGTGACGAAGGAGAGAAGGAACGAGAATAGAAAGATTGGCAAAAACTGCTCTGCTATACGTGTAGCAGAGGAATTTTCATTTCTATTCAGTCTCTCAGCCTCACGCACTTGGAGTGAGGGAATATAACCGTTTGGAGATCCTATAATGATGGCTCACTATAAAAGTGAGACTCTTTTGTATTCAAGGCCGAAATTACTAATATACAGACGTAGGCAAAACAGAAAAGAAGACGAATAAGATTAGGATATGCTGTTAGCCCTTCTTTCTCAGCCCCTTATAATAATATGGGGAGGCATCTCCTTTCATCTACTTTTTTCCTGCTTCAACTTCATTGCACATTTTCATGGACACAGAGAGTGGAAGAATCTCATATGCTAGGAAAGACCGCTTTCAAGGCTCGGATAAGGAGGAGAAAAATCTAGCAGCAGAATGAGCCCTGGCCCCAACAAATCCCTGAAAAGCAGCCTTTGATGGATGTTCACAGCATAATCCTCAGGATATGCCATTTGTGCTTACTGGTTTATTCCATCTCTTGGAGTCTTTGAGCCCTTATATAACTTGTGCTGGTCCATCATTGAAACACAAGCAGGAGCATGTATACATACTAGAAGTATACTTGTCAAATAAGCAAAGCAGTCCTAGAAGAGGCAAGCATTTCTGAAAATCATTTTAATCGAACTCTTCCAAAAACTACTGGTCAACTCAAAATGGTAACGGTGCCTTACGTAAAGAGTATAGCCGGTCGGCTATGATAATTATTTTTATTAAAAAAAAAAAAAAAGACCCAGTAAAGCCGGGCGGCTATACGCTTTAAAAAAAATCCGCAATAAAGCGGCTATACTATTGATAAAAAGCCCCGCCTGAGCCTGAGCCCATTTTGCTACGTGTCAAAAATAGTATAGCCGTCCGGCTATACTAATTTTTTAAATAATAAAAACCGTAGTATAGCCCGGTGGCTATACTCTGTTTATTATTAAAAAAAACCCTGAGTTGGAAAAGGTTTGATGACGGTCTGGCGGGCAACCAATCCTGATGCTAGAGATTTTGTTGTTGACATGGGTTTTGCTAACTTGTGTATCACAAAAACCAGTAACTCGGAATAGAATATTGCAATAACAAAAATGTGATTTAGTCTATATTGCTTGTAGATATGTGAGAAAGTCTTTTGGGATGATCATCTTTTGTGAGAAAGTCTTTTGAGAAAGTTATATATATATATATATATATAAATTTTATATGTATTATATATATACTTGAGCATGCATCACAATAATACAAGCGACTATTTGGTTGAGTTGAAAATCAACGCCTTGATTTTAGTAGGCAAGTCGGGTTTGAGTCAGTATTGTGTCATTCAATAGTTGTATTTACATTTCTTCTCTTTTTGTTAACAAGAAAAAAAAAAAAAACCATGTTTAAAAAATAAAAATAAGGAAACACGCCAAAGAAGAAAGCAATATATATACAAGCTTTCTCCAATCAACAAAAAAAGTTGTAGTGTATGTTTTCACCCACTCAAAACCAAACAAAAAAGTTCATGTCTTCTTCTTCCTCTTCCTTTTTCTCAAATTGAAACATTAAAATTTTTGTGAATTTAATTTATGATTGCCATTGCATGCTAATCGATGATGAATTTTATTTATTAAAAAAATTATCTTATGGTATTAAGTCATGGCAATTTTTTTTAAATCATAAATATTTTCATATTAGATGATGTGAGGACTCCCGTTACAGTTTTGCACAGGGCCCTGAAAATCTCAGGACCGGCCCTGGATCTGAGTTGTTACCTTTAGAAAGTTGTCTGACATTTGTTGCCTTCATAGAAACAGGGACGGGTATGAAATAAGATACAAGAAAAGAGGAAACATTTCGTCAAAAGAAGAGAGGTAAGTGAAAAAATTGTTCTTGCAAATATATGGTTTAAGTTAGCAGATTTAGCAACATTCATTTTGCTTTGGATGCAAGGTGGAATCTAACAATGAGAATCAGACCCTGCCGAGCAAAGAAAAATGTGAACTTGCTTTGGAAGGAGTAGATTCCCAGGAACACTCGGATAAGATCGCAATGCTTGTGGATGATGAAGAGCTGGAGCTGAGAGAATTACAAGGAAGCCCAAATGCACTGGGGTTCTCTGATCATTTTACTACTAATGGAGATCATGCCTGTTCACTTGGCAAAGGTTGGTTTGAGGGAAGAACGGAACAAATTTTCCACTCTAAAATGAAATGTTGTAATATGTATGTGTCTGCATGTATAATATTTTGAGCTGTGGATAAGGAATTCTTGGGATTTCAGATTTGCTGGCCAAGTTTCCTCCAAATTCTGTGAAGATGAAGCAGCCATTCTGTATGCAACCTAGGGATTCTTCTCTAAAGATTGTCAAGAAACTGTTTAAGGTGTGTGAATTGCAAACTGTTTGTGGCCTGATTTTGTTAAGTTCTTTTGCAAATATAGGACATCGTTCGTGAAAGATGTCATACACTCCATCTATGCTTGCATTTGCTTCACTGCCACAGAAATGAGTATAAAACTTCACAGAAGTAAAAAGATCGTAGCATAGAACATCGAATCATATGACTGTGTAATGAGAAGACTCAACTGATTCATACCTCCCAGCACAAAGAAGCATCAAACGTCTCTTTGACAAAAGCTTCCACTTTCGATCCTTCATCCTGCAGAGAGTTAGTGTCATCCACATAGATAAACATGTACTTTCACTTGGATCATACAACTGACAAGCAAAACTTATTTCAATCAGCACACAAACATTCATGTTGTGAATAATCACAATTATCACTTGAGCTACGAGTCCTTTGCATTTTTACCCTATAATCATGGGCAGCTCTCATCCTCCCCTTTAATCTCATCATCACTTCCATTCTCACTCTCATTTTCCTCTGTACTCTAGCACAAAAAATAAAATTTAAAAACTAACACTACTACAAAAAGTGAAAAAGACGACCAGAAAACAACGACAGTCTAAGTGAAAACCGTCGTGGTTTTTAAAAAGACGACGGTTCTGAAAACACCGTCGTGTAATACCACCTTAGACAACTAAAAATGGAGATTCAAATGGCTGTTCAAAAACAACGACGTACCTAATTAAACAACCGACGCCTATTTGAAACAGATTTCCGCAGTGTAAAATCAAAGCCAACAAAGAACGGCAGAAGTTATGAATCGACCGACGTAAGAAAGTAAAGACGACGATTTCAATAAAAGCCGCCGTTTTTACTCATAAAATAAAACGACGAGGTTTTCGTATAAGACGCCGTATAATTACAAACAAATCCACGGTTTTAAAATACAAAATATCGCCGTATTAAATTAATTTACAACGACGAAAAATATAAATATATCGACGTCATTCTCGTATAGTTCTACGACGTTATCTTTAAATCGTACTATAAAATTTAACGTCGTATTTATTCATTTTATACGTCGTACATTTAATTTAAACCGTCGCCTTAATAAGAATTTTTGTTAACAATTTTTTTCTTTGATTTTCTTATCCTACGCCGGTAGATCTACTTAATGACAAGAATTGAAATAACCACGACGGTTTATATAGAAAACCGCCGACATAACCAGATTTTTCTGAGATCCCAAGGGTTACGAAATCTTACCAGATGGAACTCTGTTCCACATCATAATCTTAACAGATGACACAGATTTGCAATCAGAGAGACAATTTTTTGGAAGTTGATGATGTGTGTGCTTTTGTGTATCTACAAATATTATACCTAACGTCGTTGCAAATTTGCAATCAGAGAGACAATTTTCAACGACGGTTATATTATACCTAACGACGCTTAAAAAACAAATCAACGTCGCTCAACAAATATATTACGTCGTCTTAGTCTTACTTAAGACGACGAAAAACGTCAACAGTAATACAAAAACAGTCGTTGTTTTTATACTCTTATTTTTTTTAAATCTGTCATCCAAAAAAGAAAATTTACATATTCCAGAACATTAATTTCCTTCATTTTAAATTTCTTTGATTTTCAGATTTCTTCATTCCAACAAATCTGATCTTCAGATTTCCCTGAGAAGCGAACTTTCCTTCGACAGCGAGTGGAGGCCAGGCTTGCATCTCTTTTGATGGAAAGCAAGGAGTATTCAAAAGCACTAAGTGTCCTATCAGGCTTGATCAAGGAAGTGAGAAGGCTAGTTGACAAGCTTCTTCTTGTGGACATAGATTTGATGCGAGTAAGCTCAATTTCTCTTTGAGAAAGACATCCAAATTATTGTCTTTGAGATGTGAGAGACAGTGTCTCTGAGAGAGGAAGAACCTGGAACCCTAAATGTAAACCGAAAATGAATGAAAGCGACAAATTTATAGAATAAATTTTTAAAACCAACGGCGGTCCTTACAAAAAAACCGCCGTTTAAATTGTAAAATCAACGCCGGTAAGACCGACGTATATTACAGAAATCCACGTCGGTACATTAATAAAAACGACGTGTTAAATAATCTACCATGACGCGAGTTATTACTTATGTACTTTAATTTTTGAGTTTACTACGACGGTACCTACAACACTACTGTCGTATTTATTTACCACGTCCGAAGTTAAATTTACCGTCGTATTTTTTAATTTATACGTCGTAGTTATATGTAACCGCCGTATTATTTTTTTGAAATGGTTTTATATGTAAGCAACTTTTCGTCTACCTGACTTACACATGCACTGTTTCCAAACCCGATTAAAAATTTCAATCTCCCAGAGAAAACTTTTCTTTTTTCCTTGTCAGAGCACTGTCAGAGTATCTCATCGTCTTCCTCTCGTCTTCTTCGTCGTCTCTGAACTTAAAGATCGATCGCCTTCCTCTTGCTTTCGTTGCACGCAATAGGTAAGCTTTCATTTTCACTATTTTGGTTACTGTTTTGCATGCTCATACGTTTTTGTTTGAAAAATCTTTTTACCTTTTTTCTGGCCAAAATCATTTTACTTCTTTCCAAGTTTGATAAAATATACAGACAAAGAGGGAAAGTTTCCAACTTTGAAGACAACTACCTCAACTAAATAAGACGACGGTAGCTTCTTATTTACGTGGTTAAATATGTAGACCACGACGGTTCGTCAGTCGTTCTAGCGTCGTCTGAAAATTGACAAAGTTGTTTTTAAAATTATAGTCTTTTTTTATTTGCTTGTTTAATTGCAGGTTTGATTTCTCTGAACAATGGTTTTTGTTTTTCCCTAATTTGATAAAATATAAAGAAAAAGAAAGTAGGGTTGGTATCTAATATAGACGACAGTATATCTATTGTTTTACGTCGTGTGAATGTTAATACCACGACGGGTATTTTAGGGTTTTGGATCTGCAATCAAACATTCACAGAGAAAGAAAGAAGGGTTTTGGATCCTTATATAGACGACGGTGTATTACTATTGACGTCGTGTGAACATAAATACCACGACGTTATATAAATAATGGTTTTAAACATTTATTACGTCTGAGATTATTTCATTGCGTCGTTTAAAATCATATCATACGTCGTATTTTATTAATAACCGTCGTTTGTGTTCTTAATCTTTTCCTGAAATATTTTCACTTGCAGTTTTGTCTGTTAAAATGGTTTCTCAACACCAAAGTAAGGATTCTGGCTCCAAGAAAAATGAAGGTAAGGAGCTTGGAATGGTAGCTCCTCAAGACAAGTCTTCGAAGAAGATGAAGTCTTCAAAGAAGATGAAGTTTGCTTCATCATCTGCTGAGACAGAACCAACCAGCCAGACAACAATCTCTGATGATTCAAAGACTGGTCGAGGTATGAGCACAATGCCTCGTGTTGTGAAGAGAAAGCTTCAGAAACTGAGGCCAATTGTTGAGTACAATAAAAGGGGGAAAGGTATTGGCCAAGCACATAGTGAGATGCAGTCGTACATTGGTGTGTTGGCACGCTCCAGAGTTCCACTTGTGGACAAGAAATGGTCTCAAATCCCCAAGGATATAAAGGAGCAGATTTGGGAAGCAGTTGACATTTCTTTTGTGGTAGGTCAAGGGGGCAAGAACTCTGTTTTATCTTTTGCTGCCAAGAAATGGAAGGATTTCAAGTCTACACTACTTTGTAGCTTCAAGGTTATCCAAAGATTTTGACGCTATTGTGAAGCAATTATTCAGGATATCACGTCGGGGAAGGAATAAGAACCGCCATGTAATTCGAAATAACACGACTCCAATCCCATAATACCGACGTCTAAAAAATGAGATAAATAATCTAAACGTTAAAAAATACGACGTCATCATACATTTTCCACGTTGCAAGTTCTTTTATAAACGAAGAGGAACGAAATGAATTCCGACGGTAATTCATTATAACCGCCGTCTAATATCAATTAAACGACGTTATTTGTAATACGGCTCTCATCATAATCAACACCGTCTATATGTTCTGTAATACGGCTCTCATTTATTTGGAACCGACGTTGTTTAGAAGTTCAACGTCGTCTACATTAATAAGGGCGACGTGAGTAATGAATACATATAAATACAACGTCGACTATATAAATGAAACCGACGTTGTTTCGCATTTCAACGTCAACTATATAAATACATACGTCCTAAATAATGACACTGACAACTATTTCCAGTTGTGAAAATTATATTTAACGGCGTTGTGTTTTAGTTTTCGTCGTTGTATGTCTATCTTGCGGCCTTGTTCTTTTAATATGTGTCATATTTTTCCTTTTTAACGACGGTGATTTGTTTGAGTTGGTCGTCTATTCTCATCCTCGACTATTTTTTAAAATTTTAGCAGACTAAACACGTCTGTTTTTATTTGTTTTCGACGTTGTTTTATTTAACAACGTCTAATATTTATCGTCGTTGTTTATTTCTGAAAATAGGACGTATAAATTTTGTAATACGACTCTCATATATTTGTAACCGACGTTGTTTCGTTTTTCAACGTCTACTCTATAAATACATACGTCGTAAATAATGACACTGACAACTATTTCCACGTCATCTTTTATAGAAAAATCGAAGTGGAAAATTTATTTTACGACGGCTGTTTTTATATAGGCGACGTACTAGGCATCAATAACGTCGTCTTCTAATGTATTTAAAGACGTCATATTTTTTATTGTCGTGAAAATGATATTTAATGGCGTCTTATTTGAATTTTCGTCGTTGTATGTCTATCTTGCGGCCTTGTTCTGTTAATATGTGTCATATTTTTCCTTTTTAACGACGGTTTTTTTAGAGAGTTGGTCGTCTATTCTCATCATCGACTTCTTTTTTAGATCTTTTTGCAATACAAAGACGTCGTTTTGTATTTGTTGATAACGTTGTATATTTTAACAACGACGGTGATTTAGCGTCGTGGTTTATGTGGGAAAAGATGACGGTAGATTCCACGACCATTGAAAAACCGAATACACGACGGTGATTTACCGTCGTCTTTTTGCTTTTTTGTAGTAGTGTAAAATTGAAATAGTTATCAAATAATAACCCTAAACTTATAATAATTGATAATGGTGGGATAATATCGTTAAGAGTGTTTTTACATTTTATTTTCAAATTTGTTAAGTATTCAATAAACTACTAGTACTTCATACTTATTTTATTAAATTGGATTGTAGCAGCATTTTTGTTTAAGTTGGGGTAATTTAAGGAATTTTAAATGTTATCTACACTTGTAAAAGAAGCTATTTGACGTGTGTGCAAATAGACTTTTTTCTTTTCGGCATATGTTGATTTGCTTATTTCAGCCTCTCTACAAGTTTCATTTCCCAATTTTAAGGCTGAGACTGAATGAACTGATTGAGAGATTCATTTAGCATGTTTATTAATTCCTAATCGGGTTAAGAGGAAATGAATTGAGGAGGAGTTGAAATTCGGATTCCTATTAAAGTTGTTTACTAAACTATGTAGAATCGGGGTAGGAATAGTATCGATTCCTTATAAGTTGTTTACTAAATTCTCATGAATCGGAAGTGAAACTAGTTCGATTACTAAAATGCATTTGTTGTAAATAAATTATTGGGTTAAAGTGGATGGAAAATTGTGAATTTTAAAATTTGTGTGAGGATTTAATGTGTAAAAAAGATGAATTAATGATGGGCTAGCTTTCTAGGAATTAGAATACCACATCCCACCTAAAAGTCCAATTTACTCCTAATTTTGTGTGAGCCCCCACTTACTTTTCCATTCTTATATGTAAAGTAAACACGGAAGTAATCTATAATAGAAATTCAACTCCTTATTTTAATTTCCATTACAGATTAGTAAACATGCCAAAAAATTATATAAAACCGTGTGGCAAAATTAGTGGGGTACATGTGAGCTTCATTAAAAAGTTGTTCACTTGTCACAAATAACAAAACAATATAAAAAACATGTTCAATCACTATGTTTCTCCACTAATATAACTTGAGCATTCCCACCTAGGACCTCCTTTGCTTAAGAGACCACCTCTTTTCACTCCTTAAATATATGATTTGGATATGTTGAAGCTAGCAAATTAATATCTATAAAGTATCAACTAAAGCAATTAGGAGGGTTTTTTCGTTTTTAATTTTTTAAAATAAATAGTATAGCTGCGCGGCTATACCGTTTAAATATATATATATATATATATATATATATAAAGCAAAAGGCAGGGAATGGTAAAACATTCAAAATACCAGAAAATGTCATTGGTTAATGCAAACATTAATAATTGAAATTATTAATTAAATGAAATAATATAGTAAATTCACACTTTTTCATATTAAAAAAATTAAAATTAAAAGAAAAAAAATCAGATAATGGATCTTATTTTTATGGAAACACAACTACCCATTATCTTTTTTAATTCTAAAATAAATTTAAATTTTTTTAAAAAAGGCATCTCGCAGGCGGAGAGGCTAGTATAAAATATTTAAATAGTACGGCGGTACAGCTATACTGTGGTCTTTAAAAAAAAAAAAATATATATATATATATATATATATATATATAGTCATGAGGCTATACTTTTTGACATGTGGGCCCCTAATCGCTAGGCTATACTTGTTCAATGGAGCTCAAATTCGGATATGTTGTAGTCAACATCCATTGAAACAAGTTTCATGAGATCTTCCCCACATCCGAGCACCGAAACATGCTGATCCAAGGCCAAGAAGTTGACCTACGAAAATGAGCAAAAATAGATTTTATATTAAATAAAAACACAAAAAAGATGACAAAAGACTATAAAATGTCAAGAACTAACTCAAAACATTGGATGAATGACATGATAAATCATGTATAAAAATAAACCCAACATCAACCAAACGGGGGTGCCAAAATATGTAATGTTTCCCCTAATTAAATGACCTTACGAATTGGAGATGCCTTCAGCAATTTATTGATGAGTAATCAGCCAACACTACATTCTAGCTTCTTTAACAGATCTCAAGTCAAGGTAGTTAATTAGTACTAATACAAAACCAAATCTATACTTTCAAGTCCTTGTGACATTAATTGCTAGACTAGCCTTTAACCCATTAAGCTTCCTAGACTGTTGAGCAATGACAGTGGCAGTGGTAGGGCTCTGCTCCAAAACGACTTCGTATCCATCTCCGAAAGTGTCCATATTTGGAGCCATGAGCTGCCAGAAAAGCCCACCTACACACGAGCCCCCTCTGCTGGCACTGCTGTAAATGTCACTGTATATTTTTCCAAAGTAGGCGTCCCTCTTTTGTAGGACATAGCCCGGCAATTTATAAGACTTGCCGAACTCAGCCACGAGCAGTGGTTTCTTCACCACTGTGTTGCAGTCTTGAATGTGTGCTTGCACCCATCTGTCCACAAAACCAGCTTGAGCCTCTTCGCTTTCTCCTGATAACCTATCCATCATCATGTTCTCATATATTAGATCTTGTTAAAATAATATTACTATGGAGCTTAATTATTAGGGAGATTATGTTGTGAAAAAGCCGTAGACAGGGTTGAGAATAGAGTGGGACCCAAAGCTCAATTGGCCACATATACCTTTTTTGCAGTTGTAAAAAATTAATGGCAACACTATATGTAAATAGCACAATGACGTAATCTTATCCGTGACAATTCATTTTGGTCACAGATATATCGTGGCATTTGCTTTCATTGGCCTCAGATCATCTGTGACCCTTTTTGAGGTTTTTCCAGTAGTATACTCGGTATATATAGGACAAATTGATGAATAAATATATAGAGGGGGTAGAGATTTTGATCGTAATATGTGTGGCTTTTCGTGACCAACCCATTTTGGTCACGGATATATTGTGACTTTTGCTGTCATTAGCCTCAGATCATCCGTAACCTTGTTTGAGGTTTTCTAGTAATGTACTTGGAATATACACGACAAATTACTGAATACATATATACATAGCTAAGGAGATAGAGATTTTGAACGTACCATTGATCAGCATAGATATGTATAGTGGCAAAATCGATTTGGGGAAGCAAGTTGGTGGCTATGAAATCAGAGCCAAACTCTAGGTTACCAGGGTTGTACTGCTTCTTGTCCGGCGTCGTTTCCCCATAAAATCCTTCAAGCCCTATTTCTAGTAAATGCTCACTATCAATGGACTTAACGTGTGCGGCCATTTCTGTCACCCATTGCTGCACAATAATAATTTACCAAAATAAGTTTAAAATAATTAAGGAAAACCAAATAATATTTGAAGGGAGATACCTGAAGAAGGGCTCCAGAGACATCAGATTGGCAACGAGGTTCATTTATTAGTTCCCAAGCAAAGATGGTTGGATCATCTTTGTAGGCCACCCTTGTTATGGAGTTTATTCTTGTGAGCACAGTCTGCATAGGAATTAGGATTGTTAGATAAATCTATTTTACATTATATATAATTCAATATTTTACATCCTCTCTATGCATCTTTGACCATGTATGTGGCATGGAAAAATGAGAAAATTAATGTATGAAATAAATCTCAAAGTCCACATGTTATTGTAAAATATATAAAAATAACAAATAAATAACAAATAAAACTCGCAAAGTCTGTTGAGAATATTTCGACATCGGATGGTCTCGCTTACATTTTCTTGTGATATCGAAACAGACTACCTACAACTGAATCTTATTATTTAGAGAAAAGAGAAGTTGTAACAAGGTTTCCCAACATTCTCACATACTCGTATACAAAATACACATGGGAAAAAGTAAATCTATGCAACATTAATGACTAAATCTGAAGTTCAAAGCTAAGCAAAACGAGGAAAACAAATGGGAGACCCTTCTAAAGTGGTATTTAATAATTTTTCTAATACAAGAAACGGATTGAAAAAAGAAAACATTTAACTGATAACTGAAAAGCTAAGCAAGGAATTAGTGGACTAATTAATTAATTAATGTGAATAAATTAAATAGGAATTAATTAAGCACCTACCTTAATATGATACTTATAGTATCCTTTGATGACAGAGTTTGAATAGAAGTCGTCATCGCTGCTGATGTGTTGGCCACGGTCTCTTGCCCACTGCACATATTGCTTTCTACCCCCAAAGTCGCTAAAGTTGTTCACAAAGCTTAGGATCACATATACTCCGAATTTTTTAGCCTCTGATATCACAAAATCTAATCCCTACCTCAAAAGAAAATTAAAAATTAATTAATCATATAAGATCGACCATAATCCAAAATTCAAGAATATCTTTAACAACAAGAAAAGGGGAAAAATTTTAATTAGTAAGTCATACTTTCCGGAGTCATAGAAAAGGTTAATGCTGGTATTGATTGAGTGAAATTTAGGACCTGTTTGGAATTGTTTCTATATGAAGTATTTTTTCTAGAAGTGCTTTTAGTTGTTCCCGTCTCAATCATGCACCTTATTTTTAAATGACTATGAATATGAACCATACATATACTCAAATTAAATTTCAAATTTTCGATTAACCATTTTTAACAGCAACATAACATGTGAAACTGTATGAAAGTACACAGCTACATATAGGAGTACCTTGAATGTGTCCTCGTTATAGGAGCCAGGAGAAGGCTGAAGGGGTCTGTCTGTGCCGCGGCCATCATTGAAAGCCCAAGTTCTAGCAACCTTCATGCCATACCTGGAGGCTTGTTGGAATGCAGAAGTGACCTTGGCTCTTGAAGATGGGTCAGATGCCATGTACATCATCCAATATGCATTGAAACCATTTATGTAAAACGGTCTCCCATTCATAACAAAACGGGTTCCTTCTGTTCGAGCAAAAGCACCACCATTAGAGGCATGATTAGCTTCACCTTTACAATCTCCATGCTGAATGACGATCAACACCAAAAGAGTTGACAAAACAAACAAACCCTTCCCCGACATGGTTGTTGAGTACTAATTTTATGCCTTAATTAACTTTTTTATTTAGTAGCTAGGGCTAAGCTAGTATATATAGTGATATAATGGATAATTAGGAATAAAAAAAGAAATTAAGAGAGAAGAATTGGGATAGCCTCGTGTAGTTCATGTATACATTAATAATACCATATCTTAGTTACTGGATTGTGCTCCACAACAGATCTCTTACCATAATTAAGAGATTTGGTTGGCTTCATTTTAAAAATATATACCATAAACAGATCTCTTTTGGGATTCACCTGGCTTCCTTAATAAGAAAAAAACACCACAACTAAGCACTCTCTGGATTTCCTTTTAAAGAGATATGATATTAATGAGAAATTCAGGACTTGTTATTATCAATTCACACGTGTTATAATAACTTGTCTATAGTTTAGTGGTATTTTTCTCCATTCAGTTGGAGAGGACGATATATATTTGTGATAAGTTTAATACCTAATTAGTTGTGACTAGCCTCATTGTGGGCGTATTGGCCCGTTGTAAATTGTCGTGAGTGCAGAAAAAATAAACTTGATTCTATAAAGACAAGTCAAGATAAAGTAATAAATAAAAAGATAGTTGACAAAAAAATAGTTTTGTTAAGAAATTCTCATTCGAACACGATAAATCATTACTCATACGCAAGTTTAATTAATTTTTGGGGTTTGTTACATACATGTCATGAACATGTATGTAACAACCAATGAACAATTTGACCATTAAACAGTCCAACAACGAGAAAAAATTATGGAAGCCCAATAGTTTGAAAGTCCAGCCAATACCTCTGGCCTATCTGTTAGACTTTTCGCATTTAATATTTGCTTAAGATAAACTAGCCTCTCCACGCTTCTGAGCCCGAGACGCTTTTTTTAAAAAAATTTAAATTTAGTTTAAAATTAAAAAAGATAATGAGTAGTTGTATTCCATAAAAATAGGATTTATTATCTGAATTATTTTTTTAATTTTAATTTTTTTAAATATGAAAAAGTGTGAATTTACCATATTATCCTCATTTAATTAATAATTTTAATTCTTAATGTTGTATTAACCAATGATTTTTTTTGGTATTTTGAATGTTTCACCATTTTCTGCCTTTTGCTTTATATATATAGATAATGACAAAATTTGTCTTCAGGAGCCATCAGTGACTGATTAAGTTGTATAATTTTACTAATTTAATAAACTGGACGCATTGATGTTGAGCAAGTTGAGAGACAGTAAATTATGCTATGTTTAGAGAAGTAGTCACAATTTTAAATAGAACATCCATTTGTATTGAAATGACAAGATTACGTATTCAAATACTCAAGTCATGTTGATATCGAGTACATTAAGATGGATGGGCGCTAATATATTAAATTCACACACAACACGGATGCTATGACTCGAATCCATGACCTTTCATGAGGGAGTCCAAACCAGTACACTAGTGGGTCCTATACACAAACATCTTTGTAAAAGAATAAAATCTATTTTGTACTATATTTATTTAGAGATTTTCTATTTAAACCCCGCATTTCTCTTAGTTCACCTCATGTTTTAAGTTCACCCCAACTTTTAATTTAAATTTTCACAATTTCTAAGAAAACATCACTATCTTCCCAAACTACCCTTAAATACACCCTAAGCTGAAAAAATAAGAAATAAAAATAATTTTCTATTTAAACTCCACAATTTTCTTTGTTCATCCCAATATTTAAAGCATTAAACAATATTTGTAGTATACATGTGATTTTGTTTGGGGTGAAAGTTTGAAACAAAAGTATGTGCTAGGCATCAATTTAAAGACGGTTTGAAGGCATCAGTTTGAAGCAAAAATACATGAGATTTTCTTCTTGTGCTGGGCAACAGTTTGAAGCAAAAGTATTTGTAGTATACATGAGATTTTGTCACGACTGATCTTTCTCCTCGAGCCTTGGAAAGAATCTTCTACAGTTATGGAGCCTAATTGTCTTGCCGCACACGGTGCTTCAATGCATCGGATCTCAAGGATGTCAAGAGTGGTGAGGAATTTGTATTTTTCTAAAACTTAGTACGAAGAGTGATGAGGGTATGTGTATAGATGTATTAGGGTTAAGTATTAAGTTGGATGACCTTTTTTGTCTTTTTACATTGTAATAAAACTTACAGTTTAATGATTTATGTATTGGGATAAACAAAGAGACGTGTGGGGTTTAAATAGAAAATTTCTTTACTTATTGACTACATCTCTCGTAGAAATAAAATTATTGTGAATCTTACCTCTATGAGAGAAGTAGCTAGCAATTTTATAGACCATCGTGGTAAATGTGTGTCATTCCCTATAGTAAAAACTCATAAGCAACCATGGAAAAAAGTTTAAATAGAACGTATGTAACGTGAAATGTTCTATGCAAGGGAAATTTGTTGGTTGCAGTGTGGCCCCATACAAGAGACTTGATCCTTAATCTTAAGAGAAATTATCAAATCTTTAAACTGATACCATGAGCAGATCTCTTACTGGGATTCGCCTAGCTTCTTTAATAATAAAAAAACCACGTGTTATAAATTTTAAAAAATTAAAATTTAAAAAAAAAACCCACCAGAACTAAGCACTATATGGATTTCCTTTTAAAGAGATATCATATTAATGATAATTTCAGGACTTGTTATTATCAATT